>NC_133649.1:89151062-89394110 GCF_009905375.1 Apium graveolens
ATGTTTTCTCCCAAAACTATATTCAAAGCTATAGTCGGAGTAACTTCTCCGACGATCTAATTACTCGAAATGTTTCCCGAAATCAAAAGTATGTTTTAAATAGGATCATGATTTTTAAATAAAAAACCCTTTAATAAATAATAATTAATTAAATGAAATCGATAATAATTAACCTTGAATGAGTTTACTCTTTTAAAGATATTTAAATATATTCCTCAACTAGTTTATGTCTACGCAATTAATAATCTTTAATGATTAATCAAGTTTGAAATAATAATTGTTGGGTATACTACTCCCATGATAAAAGAATAAGTATATAGTATTTATTATTCGAATAATAATATAGTTGAGGGAATATGATCGTTGGGAAATCGTTTTAATAAAAGTTCGAGGTATTTTAATGCTTCGTAAGTGGACGTTGAGTCCCTTTTCAACGTAATACTATGGACTTATAACCGTCCTATAATATCACCGGAATGATTCCCGGGTTTTATCTTAAATCCCGACCGACTCTCGGTTTATATATATACGTCACGCTTAAAGCGGAATAACATTTCACAATATATACTTATCGTACAACATCGCTATATTATGCGAAAATTCAACAACTACGTATCATGGCAAACATGGTATTTATGCAATGATAATAAAAAAATCCTTTCACACACACAGTAAAGAGTTGGATTCGTAAACTTGCCTGGGTATCTTGAGGTGGAGGATGCTCTAGGTTCTGCTCGGAAATCTATAACCATAAACACAATTCACTTCATTAGGTCCCGTTCTAATTTACGGCGACTCGCACTCATGTGCTACTTATTATTCACCCTCTCAAATTATACTACCCTTATTATTCCTTTAAGTCATTATTCACATTATGGTCGTTTCATTTTTCTAAGTATCTTAGGTTTATTCTCATTATCGTCGTCGGCTCCCCGTATGGATTCTTACGGTTTCTACTCGCGCGGTCTCGGCTCCGATATTTTTATAAAATTGAGAAATCATTATTTTCACTTGAAATTTTTATGGAAGTTAGGAAAATCAATATATTACTCTCTGTAAAAATATCATGATTTATGAACACTTTTAAATCGATCCTTTATATTTTCAAAGTTTGTGATTTGTAGCAGTTTTTATCGCGTAAATCACTTTTACTAAAACGACCATAACTTTTGATCCGTAAATCGGAATCAAGCGATTCAAGCGCCTAAACGATCCTTATACATTTTATCATAATCAAGGGTTATTTTTCAAGAAACTACAGTTTACAACTTTGGGACTTTCAGCAGAAACTTAAGGTTACGATTTGTTGGTTTTAACGGAGTTATGTTTACGATCGGGGTTTCGTTTACACCCTAACTCTTAACACAACCACCGACAATCATCATTTCATCATCAACACACAAACTACTCTCAATAACATTATGTTCTTGAGGCAACAACAATCAAACTTAAATCTTCTTAACTTAAACACCAAGATTTCATCAATACCACTCATTGAACTAGGTTTACTACCACATACTAAATGGATATTAAAATGAATCTTAAATAAAGTTGTGTAATATCCGGAATATATCGTGTAATTATTTTTGCTAATAAATAATTATTATATGTTTAGTATTTATTTTGTGAATTATTTGTTAAGTGTTAAATGTGTTTAGATGTTTAAAATATTATTAATTGAGTATTTTAATTTTTATATCTCCAAATAAAATATAGATAATTGTCATATCTTCCTAATTATTTTTATGTTGATTTATGAATTTATAGGAATCATATGGATTTTATAAAATCTTTTTTCAGGTATTTAAAATCTATTTTATAAAAACGGGAACCAACCTACGTCATCCGTTTTTACGTTTTTAGAACCCGAAACTCTTCCGAGAACTCCTTCCTAACCTAATTACAATATTCCGAGCATTTTCCATTTTTCAACTTTTTCAATTCGGCGTACGGTTTATCCTGCGCGGGTCCCGGCACAACATTTTTGATACAATATTCGTTTCGGTAAATCAATAAAACTCGTATTTTCGATAAACGGGAGCTTTTTATTAAACTATCACAATTTTCACCTCGTAATACGTGTAACCAGGTGCTGAGACCAAGACCGCAGTACAAATTGTACTGATTTGGATAATAATCCCGAAAACCGATACCGTTTGGATCATTTTTTATAAATAAACGTACCGTTTTATATCCGAATGATCCAGCGGGATACTAATTTTCCGTAAATATAATAACATTTTACCGTATTTTATTTCGTATTAAAATCATTTGCAGTCAGCTAAATATATAATTTTCCAGAGAAAAACCCTAAATTCATAAACCTTTCTGAAAATCAAACAGCAAAACGAAGGTGTTATTGATCTCTGTTTTCAAAGCTTGAGTAACCAAAACGAAGGATTTGAGGAGTACTATCAGATTCTGAGCTTCGTTTTACTGCAGAAACTAAGGTTATTTTTCTATTTTTATTTATTTTTGAATTATTTTTATTAAAAATATGAATTTCTGTTCGGATGATTTTTGTATGATTTGATGATTGCATGTTGTAGAGCTTGTTTTCCTGATGATTTTCATATGTCATACGTCTGATTTGGAGTTCAATAACATGTTCAAAATTGAGTTTAATTTTCGAATTTTGAAATTAGGGTTTATAACCCGTATGAATGTTTTCAATTGAAATTTGGGGCTTTTTGATTTAGGGGTTATTAGCTGTTGATTTAGTGGATTATGTTCCTTATGAAATTTGCAATCAATTGGTATATAGCTCGTTAACAGAGGATGTCTGAATCGATTGGTATGAAATTATGTTCCTTATGTTCCTTATAGTGTTGTTTAGTCCCTGTACTTTTGAAGATGGTGAAGTTCAGTCCCTGAACTTTCCAGAGTTTTCAAAAATAGGATTCCTGTTTTAAAAATATTAAAAATCATATTTCCTATTTATTTTTATTATAAAAATTCGTTTTAATTTCTGAAAATTCCAAAAATTATTATTTTAATTCCAAAAATTATTTTTAATTCAAAAATAAATCTGAATTAATTAATTAATTAATTTTAGTTAATTTTTAATTGATTAATTGGTCAATTAATTCGAAAATTAATTGATTTAATTAATTGATTAATTGATTTTAATTAATTATTTAATTAGATTTAATTATTTAAAAATGATTTAAAAATTTTGAAAAATAGCTTCGAGCTTTAAAATATTATTTTAAATTGTTTTCAAGGCTTGATAATTATTATAAAATTGTTTCGAAGCCAGAATTGGCCAGCCGAACCCTGTTTATTACTCCGAAATTGATCCAACGACCCGTTTACTTCCGAAAAATATTTTAAAAATCATTTTAAATACCAGAAAGCTTGTTTATGACCCGAGACTTCTTTATAAATGTTATATCATTGATTATGTGACGTGTTATGTGCTATGTGACGTGTTGGTTAACTGTCGGTCTATATATTCGATGTTTACTTGTTTATTGCGTAATTTTTAATCCGTTAATCGGATTTGGGTGAAACTAGGGGTAGATAGAAGTATGTTTCGAATAGAATCGTATGAGTTGAATATTGATAGATGCTTATGATATGTGAGCAGAAGAGGTGAGGCGTAGAAAAGGAAAACAAGTAGTCGAGGAGTAAGACAGTGGTGATTGAAAGCGAGTGCAGTATAGTAAGCTAGTACCAGGCAAGTGTTCTGAACTTTTTCGAGATATTGTAGTGATTGATAGTCCTTTTTTATATTACAAGTGCTTTGAAGCACTGAACCCTAAACCCTGATTCCAGTTATTGATCTTGAGCCGTAAACCTGATTCTTTGTAGATCATTGATTGTTGTATACCCAAATACGAACCTCAAATATACGATACTACTCCACAAATACATACAAACTAAATATCAAACACTGAACCAGATTGCTTACACATTCAAACCATTGTATCTTATGCTTTGAAAGACCAAATCCTTGAAACCCTAAAACATTGATTCCTTGTTATCCAATTCTTTCATTACCTAGCATCCATGCTTTGAAAATGCCATATTGATCCTTATGCAGATTGAAACCATTTTCATTATTGAACGTCCAATGTTGTTAATGATTCTGTTTATTGCTTATTACTGTTTATTCTGTTATTATGTTAGAATTGGATTATTTTTTTTTATAAAATTGTGGACCAGATTCGTGGTCAGACCGTATAATGGTCAAGTTAGGCCAATATGTGCCTTGGATCCAGTAATTAGAGCAGTGCTATGTGCTTTGCTCGGGGTTAGTGCGTGACTGATCAGCAGCCTAACCTTGGTTTTTTTTGAAAAATATATCCAATTCTAAATCATAATCTATTGTTCACTTGATACCATAACCATTTTCACCTGATGATCATTATTCTCAGTTTTATCATTGTGAATTGCTGAGCTAGTTAGCTCATTTGTGCGATGTTGTTTATGTTCTTTTCCAATTAAGAAGGAACCGGTTGGTACTGAGGATCCCCAGTCCAGCGCAAGAGCTAGGGGTTCAGGTTGATCGAGTTGAGCTAGTAGGCTTCTTTTGGAATAATTTAAGTTTGTAAAAGTTTGTAATAATGTTTAATACTCAATTCTGAGTTTGAATAGTTGGGATTTAAACGTTTGTAATATAAGTAGATATGCTTGGCTTGAGTACATACTTTAACCTGTTGCGATCGTGGTAGTTGGTAAGTAGGGTCACTGCATATTATTATTATCTCTTATTATTGTTATAAGCAGGTTATAAATATAGGTGTGTGTGTGGACCCCCAAACTTCTGACCCGGTTTGGAGGGCGCCACAAGTTGGGCCAAAGATTTTTAACCTTTCTTGAAATCTTGAGATGTGTTATTGAGGATTGTGAGGGCTTGGAAGTGCTTGGTATGATTTTTGGAACCCTAAAAACTACATTGAAATCTGAGAAAACCAAAGAGAGGTTACTATTCATACTATTCACTAGTGACGTTTCTTGATTATTTTCATCCATCAAACCTTGATAAAAAAGATGAAAGAATTTTTCTTACCTTAGTTTAATTGCTAGGAAGCTTGAGAATTAATGGAATGATTTTACCATGGCTAGAACTTGAGTTATGATTTTGGATTTCTTTGTTTTTCTTCAAGGAGCCGAATGGAAGGTTGAAGAAGAGAGGGTATTTATACTTGCTTTTCTTGGTTGCTTCTCTTGGTTGCTTCTCTAGGTTGCTTCCAGGAAATGGAGTGTGATATCTTCCACTTGATTTTTATTCCTCCTAGGTTGAATCCTAGGTTTTATTCTTGCTGCAAATCTTGGGTGACAAAATCTAAGTAGCTTGCTAGGTTACAAGCTAACTACATGGGTTAGCTTCCTTAGCACTCTATTTTGCTAGCTAGCTTGATCATTCCTATGGTTAGCTTACTATTGATGAAGTAACCATGGTTTACTTTCTTACCATGGTTTAGTTAGTGCGTTACGTTTATTTAATCGTTTATGTATTCTCTCTCGGTCTCTTAAACGTTTTCGTAATACTTATTCGTAAATGGTTCGCGACGTAATTCCTTTAGTATTTATTCCTTATATTTTTAATTATCATACTTGAATATAAATCCGTAGGGTTTAATCTCGTAATTATATTATGATCCCCGTAATCCTCGATGGGTCGTAAATACGGTCATTTTCAAAGTTCATTTTCTTCGAAAACTAATAGCGTTTACATACACTTATTTGGTATGTATAATCGTAATATCACTCCGAAACTCATTTTCTCATGTACTACATAGTGTGGGCTCAAAAGTTTTTCCCGTCTGCAGGGTTACTATTCATTAAACGGTTTACAAGGTCTCAAAATTTCGAGTTATTACACAAAATCTTCTATAAGCAACGATATTCCAAATTGAATAGAATATAAGATCTAAACCAAAAGGAAGTAGGCATCCTAAACTAAATAGAATAATAATGCAAACTTATCATTATTTTTTCCTTCAATTTATGAATATTATTTGTTGGACAAAATTTTAAATCATCATTAAATTAAACATAAGTTCGTGAGCTTCGTGTGGGCTATAAAATCGTCAAATTCTGATTTATAGAACTCAAGATAGAGCGGAAATAAAATCAAACAAAACTCGATATTTTTTTTATTTGTTTGAACTTTAATTTGATTTTTTTTACTATTTCAATTAATAAATATCTGTTAAATAAAAATAAAATATGTGTGCATTGTACATCGAAACATTAAAATGTTGGTAGTTGGCTTATATAATACTTGTGATATATATAGTACTACCCTCAGTCTTGGCCAATTGTTATCGTTTTTGAGAGAGTGTTTGGCACGTATTTAAGATGAATATTAAGTATATTTTTATAATTTTTTTAAAAAAAAAAATTCTTTTCCTGAATAAAAGTATAATGCTTTAAACTTTTTATTCATAAAAAGATTTTTTTTGAAGAAAATAGTAGAACTATATTTTCTATTTATCTTAAAATGCGTGTCAGACACTTTCTTAAAAATGAATAATAATTGGGAGGGACGGAGGGATGTACTTTATTTTATTTAATAGACGAGATGCTTTTGTATCAATATGATTTATGCTAGTTTTTCAAAACCTAGATAGAGGATAATTCGTTCCGTCAGTGTAATGGCCTTTAAAATAAGATGAATAATATACACTATTCATCATTAAAATAAAATTATACTACTGTCTAGGTTAAAATAATTTAAAATCAAACTAAATATAGTAGTTTGGCATTTTGGTTGGTATAATGGATTTCGGGAAAAAAATAAATAATAAAAATTATTATATTCCGCTAAAAATATGTTATTCCCTAACATGTTACATAGTGAATTCTCAATGATCAGAAGAAGCTCAGGATCTGGCTGTTCGGGATGTCATCAGGATCTGATGTACCGTCAGGATTTGGTATGTCATCAGGATTTGTATGACATCAGTATTTTGAAGACAGTCAACATTAGAGGATTGTTCTGTTCCTTATAATGTGGAGCAGATATCTGTTACGTCTGAGATATAGGACTTTATCTGTTTAGTTTAAGATATGTATCAGTTTTAATTAGTTTTTGATATTGCATATCTTAGATTAATCTGTTGTAGCTGTGTAGTATATAAACACAATTTAGGTCATCACTTAGTAAGAATTACACTCGAGGATCATTCGACCTAGCAGCTCTCAAGAACATCAGTATTTCTTGAAGAGGATTTTGTAACAGTTTTTATCAGATATATAAAAAGCTGTTATATTTTATTACTTATTCAAACATATTATACAATTGTATCCGACCCCCCTTAAACAATTATATCTTTACTGGTAACAATTGGTATCAGAGCTCACTGATAAATTTACAATCGGAAACGATCTAAACCATGTCTCTGAACAAGTATGAAGCATTAAAATTCCCATTCTGAAAAAGACTGAATATCCAACATGGAAGGTGAAGATGCTCATGTACCTGGAAGCTACATATCCAGATTATCTAGACGTAATTAATGATGGACCCTTCATGCCAACAAAATTGGTGCCTGCAACTCCTACGGTTGCTGAACATTATCAACTGAAGGAGAAGACAGAATGGACACCAGAAGAAAAAGTAGTTGTGATAAAAGATGCAAAGGTAAGAAACATTTTGCATAAACACTCTTGATTCTGTTATGTCAAACAGGGTTATAGCCTACAAGACTGCCAAAGAGATCTGGGATGCTCTTGAAACTCAATGTCAAGGAACCATGGCCATCAAGAAGAACAGAAGGGCTGTTCTGATTGAAGAATATGAACACTTTGAGGCCAAGCCTGATGAAACCCTCACTGACATCTATGACAGATTTTTGACTCTGCTAAATAATCTGTCTTTGGTGGGAAAGGTGTATGATCGAGAGGATTCAAACACCAAGTTTTTGAGAGCTTTGAGTGATGAATGGGAGACTCAGACTTCAATCATACGACATCCATATGATCTGGACGTAATTACTCTGAATGAAGTCTATGGCATGCTGAGAACTCATGATTTGGAGGTTCGGCAAAGGAGAGAGAGGAAAAAGCAATAAAGGGAAATTGTTGCTTTGAAAGTCAATGATAAAGCTTCAAAAGAAAAGTCTGTTGGAGCTGTACGAAAGAAGAACAAATTTCCAGAATCAGATACTGATGATTCATCATCAAATCCTGATGATGATACTGATTCAGAAACTAATGAGAACATGACAGATTCTTATGTCATGCAAATGGCCGCATTGCTGGTTAAGAGCTTCAGGAGAATGCAATTCAGGAAGTCTAGGAACAACAGAAGCTTCAGGAAGAAGTTCACTGGAGGTGAAAAGAAGTTAACTGGGAGAAAAGATTGAAAGGACTCTAAAGCTGGGAAGCTAGAAATGACAAAGATTAAGTGCTACAACTGTGATGAACCTGGTCACTTTGCCTCAGAGTGCAAGAAACAAAGCATGATAAGGGAAGACAAAGCCCTGATCACTTCAAGCAAGAATTGGATGGACTCCTCTGACTCTGAAGGTGAAAACACATGCTATGCACTGATGGCCAGTCTTGATGATCCTGTTGCTTCTGAGCCTAAGGTACAGACTCCTTTCTTCTCTTTTGATACTGAAAATATATCTGAATTGAAATCTATTCTTAAATCTTTGCATGGTAGTTTATGAATAAGACCTTAGAAAATGATAGACTTATAACTGAAATTAAGATCTTGAAATCTAGGAATGATTAGTTAGATTCTGACTTTATTCATCAGATAGATTTGAAGAAAGAATGTGAGAGAGCTAAACATACAGTTAATATTCTTGAGTCTAGATACAGTATGTTAGAAGAGGATCTAGAAAATGAGAGAAAAACCCTTAACGCCTGGACTGATTCAGGCAAAAAGGTTCATGAGATGATCTCAAAGAAAAACTGGAAAGAATGCCTAGGCTATAAAGATGGAATTAAAGATGTTGACACTGAAAATAAAATTTCTCTTAAAACTCCTGTTAAGTTTATTTCATCAGAAGCTGATGAACCCAAATCCACTTTTGAAAAGGGTTCTATATCAGTATCACAAGAAAATCTGGTAAATGATAAAAACTCAAAGAAAGAAAAGCAAGGAAACCATTAAGTCTGTTAAGAAAGAAAAGAACATAGGACTTTTGTCAGCAAGACAATTGAAAAAGAAAATATCTGAGGTTACTGATAAACCTCAAGTAAAGAGTAAAAAAAAAAGGAATGGTAAGCAAGGTATTTCTAAGGATTCAAATTACAAGGTTGTTCCCAATGCTCCTAGGAAAACTTGTTTTAACTGTGGAAATACTAATCATCTTGCTATTGATTGCAGGATGAATAAGAAAAGGAAAACTGCTATTCCTGAGTCTGATGTTAGGGGTAGATCAGTATTTTATAAACCACAAAATCCTTGTTTTCGTTATGGTAGTAGTTGGCATTCGATTTATACTTGTAGTTCTTATCACAAGTTGTATCACAATTACTATGAACCTTTGCCTAAGTTTAATAAAGTTGCTTGTGTGATTAGTTCTGTTGATTTTACTAAACTTGCTTCTGACAAGACAAATCCTGACAAAGGAAAGACTATCAAAAGTACTCCTGACACACAAAGACTTAAGTTGTCCAAAAAGAGGGCCCAATAAGTATGGGTCCTTTAAAAATCCTTCTAATTAATTATTCTTCTGATTGTAGGGTAACAAGAAAAATACACTTGTCTTGGATAGTGGATGTTCAGGACATATGACTGGAAATAAATCCCTGCTGTCAGAATTTGAGAAGAAGGCTGGCCCAGATGTATCTTATGGAGATGGAAATGTAGGACATACTCTGGGATATGGCAACTTGATGATTGGAAAGGTAGCAATAGAGAATGTAGCTCTGGTGGAAGGACTGAAGCATAATCTTCTGAGCATCAGTCAAATCATTGACAGAGGTTATCATGTTGTATTCTATGACTCACACTGCGAAGTTGTTCATAACAAGTCAAAGAAAATTGTCTTGATAAGATACAGATATGGTAACACTTATGAAGCAAGACTAAATGAAAGTCTTGAAAAGGAAGCTACTTGCCTTATCTCTAAGGCATCAGTAGATGAGAGCTGGAACTGGCATAAGAAGCTCTCACATCTCAACTTCAGCTCAATCAATGAACTTGCCAAGAAGGAGCTTGTAAGAGGATTGCCAAACATGCTATACTCAAGTGATGGTCTTTGTGATGCTTGCCAAAAGTCTAAACAAAGAAGAGTATCTTTCAAAAGCAAAACATAATTCTCTATCTCTGAGCCATATATCACATGCTGCACCTGGACCTTTTTGGACCAGTGAACATAATGTCCATCAATAAGAAAAGGTACACACTTGTAATTGTTGATGATTTCACTAGATATACATGGCTCTATTTTCTACACAGGAAAGATGAAGCTCCAGAAATTCTTCTGGACTACATAAGGCAAATTGAAAATGGATCTACTCACAAAGCGAAAATCCTGAGAAGTGATAATGGCACTGAATTCAAGAACTCAAAGATGGAGGAATTCTGCAAGTATAAAGGCATAGAACAACAATTCTCAGCTCCTGGTACACCTCAGCAAAATGGTATTGTTGAGCGGAAGAACATAACCTTAATTGAAGCTGGAAGAACTCTGCTAGAAGAAGCAAAACTACCCACTTACTTCTGGGCTGAAGCAGTAAACACAACATGTTATACTCAGAATGTCACTCTGATAAATAAACATGGTGTTACTCCTTATCAAATGCTAAAAGAAAAGAAGCCCAGTCTCAAACATCTTCATGTATTTGGATGTAAGTGCTTTGTTTTGAGAACTCATACTGATCAGCTTGGAAAGTTTGAATCAAAGGCTGATGAAGGAATCTTTGTTGGATACTCACCATCAAAAGCTTACAGAGTGTTCAATCTAAGAACACACACTGTAGTAGTCTCCATCAATGTATCTTTTGATGATAAAAAGATTCTTGGTTTTGAAGAAGACACTCATGAAAGTTTAATCTTTGCAAATGAAAAAGCATTGTTGGAATCTGGATCAAACTTTAGTGAACTGTCAAATCCTGATGATCCAAATCCTGACACTCCTTCAGATTATGAAGATAATCATTGTGCTAATGAGCCTGCACAAGTTGAGGGGGAGCAACAACAAAGTTCAGCTAATGATGCTAACACTGAAGAATCATCTCAAAGTTCTTCTCAATCCAATGCTGATTCAACATCAGAAGAACATGAGTCAAGTCCCAATAATTCATCAGGAAATAACCCAACAGATTCAGGGGGAGCCTCAAATGCATTTATGAAGCATATTATTTAGGGGGAGCATCTAGTTCCAGAAGGACACTTCCAAGTGCCAGAAAATGGACTAAAGATTATACTCCTGATCCAATCATTGGAAATCCTGATGATGGTGTAAAGACAAGAAGTGTAACTCAGAATGAATGTTTATATCATAACCTACTTTCAAAAGAAGAGCCAAAGAAAGTAGAAGATGCACTCAAGGATGCAGATTGAGTCATGTATATACAAGAAGAATTGAATGAGTTTTAAAAAATAAAGTGTTGAAGCTGGTACCTAGACCTAAGAACAGGTCAATTGTGGGAAAAAAGTGAGTCTTTAGAAATAAGACTGCTTCTGATGGAACAATCATCAGATGCAAGGCAAGATTGGTGGCAAAAGGATATTCTCAACAGGAAGGTATTGACTATGATGAGATATTTGCTCATGTTGCTAGAATAGAAGCAATCAGAATCTTCTTAGCATATGCTGCTCACAAGAATTCAAAGTCTTCCAGATGGATGTCAAGAGTGCATTTCTCAATGGAGAACTTGAAGAAGAAGTCTATGTTGAACAACCACCAGGATTTGTGGATCCTAAACATCCTGATTATGTTTACAGACTTGATAAAGCACTCTATGGACTGAAGCAAGCACCTAGAGCATGGTATGAAAACCCTTGCTCAGTTTCTACTTGAAAGTGGATTCAAAAGAGGTACAATAGATAAAACCCTATTTATATCTTGATTGCATCTACTTTGAAAACTTATCACACAGTGTTTGATTAGTTGATCCAAAAATGATATCACCCACATAAATTTGAACTAAAAGTAAATCTTTACCTTTATTCAGATATCAAATGAGTATGATGGGAGATATGAGTTACTTCCTAGGCTTGCAGATTAAACAGACTGATAATGGCATCTATATCAATCAGTCCAAGTACACAAGAAATCTACTGAAGAGGTTTAATATGCAAGAAAGTGCAACTGCAAGTACTCTTATGGCAACTGCTACAAAACTTGATCCAAATGAAGGTACATCAGTTGATGTGACAACCTACAAAGGTATGATTGGATCTCTGTTATATCTAACTACTAGCAGGCCAGACATTATGTTTGCCACTTGTTTGTGTGCAAGATTTCAGGCAAATCCAAGGGAGCCACATCTTATTGCAGTAAAAAGAATTTTCAGAGACCTTAAGGGTACTGTTTCTCTTGGACTTTGGTATGTAAGAGAAGCTGATTTTGCATTATGTGGTTATTCATATGCTAATTTTGCTGGATACAAAATAGACAGGAAAAGTACATTAGGAAGCTATCAGTTCTTGGGAGGCAGATTAGTCTCATGGTTCAGCAAGAAGCAGAAATCTATTTCTACTTCAACTGCTGAGGCTGAATATATTGCAGCTGGGAGTTATTGTGCTCAGTTGTTATGGATGAGAAATCAGCTCTTGGACTATGGATTATCATTCTCAAAAAATTCTTATTTATTGTGATAATCAAAGTGCTATTGCTATGACAGGAAATCCGGTGCAACATTCTCTTACAAAGCACATCAGTATCAGATATCACTTCATAAGAGAGCATGTCATGGAAGGAACCATAGAGCTTCATTTTATTCCTACCGAACAGCAGCTGGCTGATATCTTCACAAAGCCATTACCTGAAGCAACATTTACAAAGCTTGTGAATAAACTTGGTATGGTTAATTGAGACAAGTAAATTTTTAATTTCAATTTATATTTGGTCAAATCCTGATGTATATTGATCAAATCCTGATATGTCCTAAGTGCTGTGATTTTTAGATATTACGCCAGAAATATTTGATGTATTCTATTTTATATGCATGATAAATTAAGTGAATTTATTTGCTAATTGTGCATATCTGAATAAATATATCACTGTCATCATTACACATCGATCTAGGGAGAAGCGCCTTAAAAAGAAATCTTTTGGTTAATTCATTAAGTTAACTCTTCAGTCTCTTAGTCTCTTGATATTCTCTTGGTTATTTAAATGACTGCTCATCCTTCAGTAAAAATACATCCTTTCATTTCTCTCAAACAATGGAAAACCCCAGTTGGTTTTACTGCTATGGCACAAGTTTTGTGACCATTTTTCGAAATGGAATCCAGACTTCATATCCCATCAATAATATTCCATACGACATCTGGATTCAACTTCCAGACAACATCAAAAATGATCTTTTGTTTTTCCAAAGAGAATTTCATCTCCACAATCTTAAATAGCAGGAGAAAATCATTCTTCTTGTTGTTCTCTTTGTTAAAAGTAGGAAGAAGAAGTAAACATCATCCTTCCGTATCTCTTCACCATCAGCTTTGTCAGGCTTCTTAGACCAAGGATGTTGATGTTCACCATCTTCGACCAGGATTATCTTGTAATCTTTTGCATGTAATCTACAAATTTCATAAAATGTACTCCTTTGATATATTAATGAAATTTCTTTTCATTGCAAGATTTAGTCTTTGTTTATCTCGTATTATGTGCATGT
This sequence comes from Apium graveolens, assembly GCF_009905375.1. Classification (NCBI taxonomy): domain Eukaryota; kingdom Viridiplantae; phylum Streptophyta; class Magnoliopsida; order Apiales; family Apiaceae; genus Apium; species Apium graveolens. The sequence goes on from NC_133649.1 coordinate 89,164,815, forward strand.
GAATGTTCTCATTGAAGCCTGTTAATCTTTACTTCATCTACTTGAACAGTATTTCTTGATGAATGTTTTGATTAATATTTTCGTTGCTAATAATTTGTGATGCTTTGACAAATAAATGTTAAATTTGAATCGACATATCCCGAGTTAGTCAAATCCTGACAGAAGAAAGGTCTCAAATCCTGACGACAGGTCAGCACGTTCTAATTCAGATTATTAGTAGTAATTAATCTCTGAGTAAGCTTTATTGTTGCAATTAAGTGTCTCACTTAATTAGGGATTAATGGTGGATTATCAAATAAACAAATTTCTACGGTTGTGTCTTGATATAAATGTATGTATTTTATATTTACTTCTGAAATTTCCTCCACGTCAAACTAAATTACTCAGTATTTGTTTCCTATTCGAAGTCAAATTTGCTAGGTTACCTTCCACATTCAAGTGTGTTATACATATTTCTGAATAGTGAAGCTATAAAACCAGAAGAAATTCCGTGACACAATTCCTCATACACTTAGTTTCACTGAGAAAATCTCACGCTTACTCTCTCTCACAAGCTATTCACATCATGACAACGTCTGAAGTTTCACCAATCTTCAGTCAAACCACAATCATTCATGGAAACACATTTGGCACTAATAATTACTTAGCTCTGCTTACACATCAGCAACTACCATCATCTTTTCATGATATTCAGGATTTTCTCCTTCTATGTCCAATTGGGTATGCTCTCACAAATCCTGTTAAGGTGTCATACAGGGCTGTCATGCAGGTCTGGAACACAGCAGTGGTAAATTCAACTCATACTGGCTTTTCTTTTGAGTATAAGGACCAAAGATATGAAGTTGATGCTGACATTCTGCTTCAAGCCTTGAGATTGCCTGCTCTTGATGGTTCTCCTGATACTCACACCAATGAGCAGGTGTTTGATATGCTAAGGACTTTAGGCTATCAAGGAGAAATCACAACCATTGGAAAACTGGTCAGGACTAAACTGAAAAGAGAGTGGAATTTTTTCTTTGACTGCATCAGTAGATGTTTCTTGAATAAGACAACAAACTTTGATGCTCTTCCATCCACTTCCCTGAGAATTGGGTACTTTTTTCTTAACTCTGGTAATTTTGATTATGGTAATACTATATTACAGTTCATAATTTCTAGGATAGCAGATGCTTCAGGAGTAATAGGGTATACTAGATTTTTATAACTGATTTTCACTTATCTATGCCCTAATGATATTTTTGATGATGATGAATTACTCCCTGTTTTTCAAATTTCTGGAAAAGCAATCACTGATCATATCAAAATGGATGAAAAGAATAAATTTTCAGGACCACCTTTTCTTCCTAGAGAGGTCAAGCAATTTCTGTTAAGAAATAGACTTACTCCTACACAAGTGCCTGCAAATCCTGATGCTGGCACCTCTGTCACAATTCCTGATGCTAAGAATCAAGAAGTCACCCATCTTGTTTCTAACCCAAGCATTTCTTCTCCCAAACAACAAACACAACAAGCCTCTAAATTAGCCTCCTCCGCTGTCTCCAAAAGATATCAGTTGTAACAAAGAAAAGGCTGTTTAAGAAATCTGTCACATCTGGACAGAAAGCTAAACAAGTCTCACTGAGTGAGAATGAGAAGAAAGAAGACTGCTTTCCAATCAGGAAAAGAAGACTGATCATTCAAGAAGATTCTGAATCAGATGATCAGATGCCAATAGGGTCCCTGTCAAAAATCAAGAAGTCCATTGATCAAAATCCTGATGACTTGATTAACACTACTGGAATCAAGGAGCTAACTACTGATGCTAGTGCTCTGCTTGACAAGCTTCCAGTAATTGAAGCAACTGCTGAACACAAGAAAACTGCCAAGAGTCAGTTGAAAAGAATAAGTGAAGAAGTAGTTGAATATATCAGAAAGAAGAAGAAGGCTCAGCCTCTTGACAAGGATGTTAGTACACAAGAACCTAGGTCTCAAAGGGATTTAGCAACGACAACACATCCAGTCACACAAGAACCATCTTCACAAAGGGAAGATGCAGACACTGAGGTTGCACAAATCATTGTTAATATTACTCAGAGTGATATTCTTGCAGACAATGTTCAACTACTTCAGGAAAAGCAAACTCATCAGGAGATACTGTCACGAGTGGATGTAATCATTGATGATCCTATTTTTTAGAAGAGCACACAAGAACCTTCACCAAGCATTACTTAAGTAGCTCACATGTCTCAGACTCCACAAGAACCATCAGTTCAAAGTACTGATGCTGGTCTTTCAACTTCTCCTGACAGATCAAATCCTGACGATGCATCAGCTCCTACTGAGAATCATCCTTCAACTGCACTAGCTACAATTGATGATCCATTACTAGTTGCTAGTTTGAAAAAAGCATCCTGATGTGCTGTTTGTTCCTCCACTTTCATCACTTCCACTTGAGGAATCACCTTTAGGTATTGTTAACTTCTCATATATTTTCATGTTTGTATGATTATAAATAGTCTCTTATTTGAGGTTACCTCTATTTATATGACAAGCATACAACTCTTCTCAGCCATCTCTTATTTCTTTTCTATATGTGTGATTGAGCCTTTCTGTGAGACTGTGTGAAAACAAAAAAAACAAAAAATATTTTGAGTGGCAGTCTCCTGTACTGGCAAAAGGAGAGGTAGTTTTGAGACAAGAATTTTATAAGTTTTTCTTTACTTATAAAGTTTCTTCTGTGAGAATAATATTACACTTAAAAGTAATATATTGTGTGAAAAGTGATGAGATCACTTGAAAAGATTAGAGAGATTTAGGTGTTACTATGTTCCTGTTTCAGGATCACATCAGCCACAGGCATCTCTTGCAAAGAATCTGGATAAAGGCAAGGCAATTCTGCCTGATTCTGCATATTCTTCTGATGGCTTGTTTGAATCTGACAATGATAGTGATGACGATGATCCTGATACTGCTCAGCTTAAGTCTTCAATTGATGCATCTAAGAAGTCCAATATTGGTTCTTCTCCGTACTTCACTGAACATCCTTCTTATTACAATTGTGATGCTGAGTATTTCAGATAGAGATAATGGGATTATAAATGGAGACTTGCAAATACTTATATCTCATCTGATGTTGGCCTGCAACATATTCATCGTGCCTATGATGAAATTCAAACTCATGATCTGAAGTTGCATCTTAAGGCCTCAACCATTTTTGTTAAAGGAATTCACTCTGAACTTGATGAAATGAAGAAGTCTCATGCTGGTGTCAAAGAAAAAATTGATGGATTTTTGCTTCACACACCTAACTCAGCTGAAATCAAAAGTGTGAAAAATACCATCAAAGATGTTGTTAAATCTCAAGACATCATGACCTCTAGACTTTCCTCCTTGGAAGACAAGGTTTCTTCTATAAGTGACAAACTGGATGCTCTGTTTTCTCTTCTTTCAAATACTGATGCCAAAAAGGGGGAGAAGATAGTTGCTACAAAATGTACACCAGATTCTATTCAGACAAAGGATAGAGATATTGATGATGATGGTGATAAGAATAATCCAGTTACAGATGTTCAAATTGCTTCTACTGCTCAACAACTTTAACATTCCAAGAAGAATGATTTTTCAGGACAAAGAAAGTCTACTGGTTCTTATAAAGCCAAGCACAAGACCACTGCTGGTGCTCCTGAGGATGATGACATCACAATCTCAAATTTAGCAGAAGCTAAAGGGATGTTCTTTCCTTACAGACATAAGGAAACATGTGAAGAGATTGTCTTGTACTACAAAGACAAGAAGTTTAAGCAAAAGAATGCTAGGAGTGCTCTTGGGTATATAACTGAAGAATTTCCTGATCTAACACCTGAATAAGCAGTTATGCAACAAAAGGAGCTTTTGTCTCAAATTGAAGCTGAAGCTAACACTTCTAAAGGAAGAGGAAAAAGAGGTGGTAGATTTATAAGAGCAAGAGGAAGAGGAAGAGGAAGAGGTGGAAGAACTTCTGAATCAAGGCAAGTGACTGCATTCAACTCTACTTTTCTGAATTTTCTATCCAGAGAAGGTTATGTTCCTGTACAAGGAAATGAAGAAGATAAAGAAGTTCAGAAGCCAGAAGAGTTGATTATACCAAGGAAGAAAAGATCAGCCACTGACATTGATCAAGCTGATATAGCAAATCAGAATGTAACTCCTGATGCAGACACAAATCCTGAGATAAAAGCAGATCCTGATGCTGTGAACCTGATAACTGATTTTAACTCTGATGAAAAAGTGATCAAAGCATTAAATGAGTCAGCTCTTTCTCTGGTAATCACTCCTTATATTTTAGAGGCTGATAAAAAAGGAAAGATTAATAGAAGGGAAGCTGATCAAGCATGCAAAGAATATTTGCAGGGAGTTTTAAAATCAAAGAGGGAGCTATGGCATAAAACAGAAGGGAAGACTGATGATTTGTCTTCAAGCTATGTTCCTCTCGGCAAGAAGAATAGAAGATGGAAAGACATCCATGTATTCAATTATTCTAAAGGATTCAAGCATGTTAAATTTGTGTCAGCTGGGTTAAGACATTCTATCTCAAAACAGGAAGATGTTGATAAGTCCATCAAGAAGCCTTCTTGGGTGGTATACAATGAAAAAATGAAACTTATCAAATCTCGAACCAGAGGAGGCATTGGTTATTCCAGTATGGAGATCTTGGAATCTGATCTGCTAGATACAGATACTCTGACAGAAAATCTTGGTGAAAGAATTTATCCTTCACATCTTGAGAAAGTTGAAGCTGTGAAGATTGTTCATAGAAAGGTAAATGATAATGATGTCAGAGAAGAGATTCTGTACTTTTTCAGAGATGGTAAAGTAAAAAGCTTTACGTTACGGCAACTTTTAATGAAGACTGTGACAGAATTGAAATACATTCACTATCTTCTTAGAGTTGAGAACAAAATCACCAAAAACTGGTCTTCTATGATACTTGAAATGGTCAGAAGAAGAGTCATGACAAAAGATGATAAATACAATGGTGATTATGTTCCTGAGTACAGAACTTATACTGGTCAAGAAATGCAGATGAAAAAGGGAGCTGCAGTGCTACAAGTTTTTCTCAACAATCCTCAGTTATACTTCAGTCCTGATCATGAAGATGTCAGTTTAAGCTTCATGTTGATTGGTGATCTTGAGATAAGCAAAAGTTCAATTTCTAAGTTAAGATCAGCTATTTATCAGCTTGGAGAAGACACTGGAGAAAAGAGAGAGTTGAATAAAAAGCTTGTTAAAGTCCTACGAGACAAGGAGGAAGAAAGATTAAAGAACTTTCTTGGAACAATTGTCAGTAATCTGAAGATACTGAAGTAAGCTTTACTCCTTGTACATTTTGTAGAATGGTTTTGGCGTCATTGAGAATGGAATTTATGCTTCATTGTATTAAGCATAAATTGGAGGAGATTGTTACATATTGAATTCTCAATAATCAGAAGAAGCTCAGGATCTGGCTGTTCGGATGTCATCAGGATCTGATATACCGTCAGGATTTGGTATGTCATCAGGATTTGTATGACATCAGTATTTGAAGACAGTCAGCATTAGAGAATTTGTTCTATTCCTTATAATGTGGAGCAGATATCTGTTACGTCTGAGATATAGGACTTTATCTGTTTAGTTTAATATATGTATCAGTTTCAGTTAGTTTTTGATAATGCATATCTTAGATTAATCTGTTGTAGCTGTGTAGTATATAAATACAGTTTAGGTCATCACTTAGTGTACAAGACTCGAGGATCATTCGACCTAGCAGCTCTCAAGAACATCAGTATTTCTTGAGAGGATTTTGTAACAGTTTTTATCAGATTTATAAAAAGCTGTTATATTTTATTACTTGTTCGAAACATTTATATAATTGTATCTAACCCCCTTAAACAATTGTATCTTTACTGGGCAACATAACAATACAACAAGAATTATAGAAGGGGGGTTGAATGTAATTCTGGCTTCTTTTCAAGATTTTAAAATAGTTCTTACTTGATAATATATATGTGTTTGATTTGCAGAGTGCGGAATAAATGAATTATATGAATCAAAACACAAAGTAATAAAAACACAAGCTTTTAAAACTTTCTGGTGGATTTGAAAGTATCCACCAGATATATATATATATATATATATATATATATATATATATCGAGTGAGAACCCTGTGAAGCTTGAATAGCTCACAGCTGCTTACTAGTATGAACAACTAAACTTACAGAGAAATGCTATAGAATACAGCTTGAAAATGTTTATCTGAGAATGTGTGCGCTTAGTTCGATAATTGTTCTACTTGCTACACTTGGTTTATATATCACCAAGTTTACATGACAATAAGACAAGATAATAAAACAAAACATATCTATTCTAATTCACTACTTTATTCTAGCATCTTTGAATATCTTCATAATAGCATGGAAATGACAATGCTTCTTTGTTCTCAAATCCCTGCTAAACAGGCTGCCACATTCCTTTTATAAACACTCGACACATGTGAGTGTCTTGTCACTGTCAACAGATATTTGAATTGGATCATCCGTCGGGTACATGCTTGTCATCCGTTGGGTGGCTTTGTTGATCATCCGTCGGGTATCTTTGTTGATCATCTTTCGGGTAGCTATTTGACACTTGACTCCATTTTACTTATGCAGAATTACAAGACATCTCATATTTACAATTAATCAACCTATTATGCATATCCACTAGGAGTCAACATGACTCATATGCTCCTATAGAATCTACACAGAGTTGATTGCAGAAATGTGCTACAATACTTATTATTACATAAGCTACTCACTCGATGGATATCAAATCATCATCCATCGGGACTATATTGAATCATCCATCGGGACTATATTTCATCATCCGTCGATTGCTACAAAATTCACTAAGTTAAATCTACTAAGGTGTTTTGATTGATTTATCATCAAGTTCACAACATATTCCTAACAATCTCCACCAATTTATGTCTACTGGGATTGTAGATATAAATTAAGAGAAACTTGATGATAACAAAACACCCTAAAACTACAGATTGAAAAAAGTAGATAAAACTGACAAGTGCTGCAAAATTTACTGAAAATTGAACAATGCAAAGTATACAAAGAAGTTTCTCACAATCATTATCAAGGTGTTCCTCTAGTCTGAGCAGATAAATCTATTTCCTTGATTGTTTGGATTTCTTCCCAAGCCTCCTGTTATTCTCTTCTATCTGATTTTTGAGTTGCCTGTGGAATTCAAGTTTATTAGCTTCTGAGAGATCTAGCATTTCTTGCATTTCCAATAGAGTCTCATTACTAGAGATACTCAATTGGTCCTCCAATCTGAAGAATCATCTTACTTCCTTTTCATCCCTGAATTCCATCAGCCAATAGGGCCTCAGATGCACTCTCTTTCCTGTAAAGGGAATTGACAGAGTTTTTGGTAGTGCATCTTTAGCTCTATTACTCCCCAGCTCCTCAATCTTCTTTAGAACTAATCTTCTTGCAGTCACGTTGAATCCAAAGTTCGTTTTGAAAGATGAGTATATCTTTATTAGAACAACTTTGCTTTCGAGAAGAATCCTGTGAAGTGGCCATATTATCTCTTTTCCTCCCTTGTATATAAACACCAGCCTTTCAGGGAGATGTTTGTGAGCATCAATTCCTCTTACTTCTTCCAATTCATCTAAGTAAAGATTTATGTCAGAGAATTCCTTGATGTCACAGATGTATAACAAATCTCCCTTGTTGACTGTAGATTGAGATTTGGTTAAGGTCTTGGATCTAAGAGTCACAGGCTTCACTTTCTTGCTTGCTCTTGTCTTTGTCTTCTTTGTCTTTTTAAAGATATGGAGATTTAGCTCAGGAATTGGCAAACTATCCCAGTCTACTGGCTCATCCTTAGGAATAATGGGCTCACCATGAATGTTCCTAGTTGGATCCACCACCTTGAATTCTTCAAATACCACCGAGGGTTTTGATGTCTGAGTTGAAGTTGTAGCCTTTTTGGGAATATAATCTTCCATTTCCTCATCACTAAAGTCTAATTTTCTTTTGGAGTGGAGTTTGTATCTGAATCTTCTTTTCTATTGAGGTTCATCTTTCACTTTTTGATCTTGAGGTTCAGCAATTACAGATGGTTGTGCTGGAATCTCAATTGTGGTCTTCACAGCTTGAAGTTTGGCTAAGATAGCAACTTGCTTCTTCTTTTGTTTGAGCTTCTGAGCATCGAAAGCAGCTTGCTTCTTTTCTTGCCTTATTATTTCCTTTCCTTCCTTTTTAGCTTCCACAAACATAGGGTGTCCAGCCACCAAACAAATTTCCTTACCATTTCTATAAATCCTGGCTAATCTTCTTTTGAGTGTTGAATCTACTAGATCTTTGTAAAATGCAATTGACCTAGCCAACAGCTTCTTCTCATCTGGCCTAGGTGTCTGATACACAATATCCATAGGATTTTTGTCTGAGAACTTTGAGTAGTTCCTTCTAGGCTTCATGATTATATCTGCTTTTGGAGATTTGATGCAAGATGTTTGGCCTTTTTCCAGATAATTCATACTCATTTCATTCACAGAAATATTCTTGACTTGAGAGTGATAAATAAATGTTTTGTCTGGCTTCTGAATTGGCCCAAAATTTTGTTGAATTTCTGCATCTATCTTTCTCCATTTTTCTTTTAACTCCTTCTCAGTTGCTGCTACATCAATCTTTAGCAGTTTGTCATTTGTGTTTAGTTTTGTTGCTGCCAGATTTATGATGTCAATGTTGTCCATGGATGGTGGCTTTGTGAAAGTAATTGTTGGCATAATTACTTTGCTGACTTGGATGTTTAGCACTTTCTGCTCCCCCTCACTTCTTGATCCCTCTTGACTGATTGGGACAATAGTGCTTTCTTTGCTTTCTTTCTCCCCCTTTTAGTTATCATCAAGTAGGAAGAGGTTTGTGCTGCCACTAGCTTTTGAAGCAAGCCTGTTTGCTGTGCTTGATGTAGATGGATAGCTGTTAGAGAAGCTTCCATAGCAGTCATCCTTTTATCCAAGGATTCCACTTGAGCGGCAAGATCAGAGTTCTTCCTTAGCTGTCTCTTAATATCAATCATAGTTGCTTCTGGAAGTTTAGCATCCAATCTTTCAAAAATGTCCTTCTTCATTTGATCAACCTCATTTTTGATAGAAGTAACATTTTGACTGTGTTGAAAGCCTTGGATTTGTTGTAATTGAAGAGAAGCAAGGTGTGCTTGTAGGAGCTTCTTGGTGCTGGCATTTGTTGTTGATTGTAAAGCAGACTGTGTCTGAATGATGAGTTAAATGAGGGTGGTCTTGAAATGATGTTCATCACATTTTTTTGAAAATGCCCAAGATGGTATACCAGATCTGGAACTAGGGCCTACTTCTCCCCTATGTCCAGTGAGTCCTCCTCACTATCATCACCAAAGAAATCTTCTGATCCACTAGCTTCATAGTCTATGTCATCACCAGCTGTAGAAGGCATAGTTGTGATGACATCCTTTGCTCTTTGCAAGGATTTGGTAGTGTGCACTAAATTTAGCATCCTTTCTACATTTTCATGCCCTGTCCAGCCAAAAGTTGATATGGTGGAACAGGATGAGAAAATGCCCCAGCATCCAAAGAGGTGGAATCTATAACAGCTTGACTATGCCGAGATAGTTCCTCTCTTTCTGCTTCATTGATATTCAATGACTCACTAACAATGATGTCCACCCTTATCTCTCCTGTACCTACATTTCTCTCATAATCTCTCTGTTCTTGCATCAAGGGCTCCCCTTGGCTACCCACCCTCACCTTCACCATCTAAGGTGAGACTCCTCTCACTCACTTTTGCCAGTCCTGAAAAAATGGATTGTATTTGTTCATTCATTTTCTCTCATTTTTCCTGGGAGCAACCCAGACTCTCACTCAGTTCACTCCCTTCCCTCAGTCCTAAGAGTGACTGTACTACCACTAAGTCTTCTGCACTAGTAAGAATTGAAGAAATTTGAAGTTGTACAGAGACACCCGACGAATGAGGAGTATCCATCGGGACAGTAATATGGATATCCGACGGATGACTGCTGTCAAGCTTATCCATCGGGATACAATCACTACTCGACGGATGATGAATATCCATCGGGATAGAAGAAATGAATGAGTTTGGAGTGGAGACTATTGTAGACTCTGTGCAGATTGATAAAAATTTAGGCACCAATGTCTAAACAGACTCAGAAAGAAATGGCAAGTGATCCAACAAATCATCTAAAAGATGATGCTCACTTGCTTGAATTTTTGGCTTCTCCAAAAGAGTTAAAGATGGAGAAGTTGGAAGTGATGTATTGATCATGTCAACATCTAGTGAGTGTGTGGGTGAATTTGGTGTTTCAGGTGCTTCAATTGTTAAAGATTTTGGATGTGACTCCAAATTTATTGGAGCCACATCAAACTGACTTTGAGAGGGTGCAGTGACTGAGTCTATTGCTTCAGTTTGCAATGTGTGTACACCCTGTGTATCTCCAGCTGGTTTAGATTTCTTCTTTCTGGCATAAGTTTGGGGTGAGCTAGTGTCCCTTACCCTCTTGGCCTGTGCTCTTGGCTGAGAGCTTTGTTCAATAGTCACATCCTTTTGGGAGGATACACCTAGTAATGAGCTTAAGTCCTTTTTAAGCACTGCAGTTTGTTGAGAAGCTGCAGTGTGGCTAGGCTGGGAAATACTCACCTCTCCAACCTTATTCTTAGGGCTTCTTTCATTTTCATTCTGTACCTCACCTTGCTTACCCTCCTTCACACTCCCCTCTTTGGTTTTAGTGGATTTTGTAACTGGTTTCTTTTGAAAGAAACCAGAAGGGGGCTTTCTTAGACTTGGATTTTGAAATTTGTGGTTTAGTAGCTTTGGTAGGCATTTGTTGGGTCATTGAACAGATTCCATTGCTACATTTGAAGGCAAAGAAGTGTGTGAGGTTGGAAGAGTGGAGACAGTAGAACTTACCTCACTTACCTGAGGTCCCTCCATGATTTGAAAATAAAGGAGAGGCACCTCTTTGTGGTGGTTTGTCCTGTTGAGATCTGCTATAATCCTCCTTTCTTGAACCCAACAATTTAGCTTGTTGGTTGGGTTCTCAATTACAATGTTCTCAATGAGGTGGTTAGCAAGTATCATAAAGAATCTAGCATTAGTAGACACTTTTACCTCTCTTATTCAGTTCTCCTAACTTATAACCTAACTCAAACAAGACCAAGTCACTAAAATTAAAGTACTTTTCAGTAACTAGCATGTAAAGCATGTTAAGGATAAAAATGTTAACAAAATCAAAGTTACTAATCTTACCAGAGAATACCTTAGTTACCACATCACACAAAAAGCTCCATTCTTTTCTAAGACCTAACCTTCTAATTTTACTTAACTTAAAAGTGGAAAATGCATAGACCATGGAATTTAGCATGTTAACTATATCTGTGTCTGTGTGTGGAACAGTAGTAGTATTATCAGGAATTCTAAAGCATGCTTTGACAATGTCACTATTAATGCAAAACTGTTTACCTTTGAGAGTGAAAGTGATGGTCTTGTCAGTAGATTTATATACTGCAGTTGTCCATATCTCCTCTACAACCTCACAGTAGATTATGGGAGATTCCAGCATTGTAAAGTTGAGTTTATAGCTTTTCACAAAGTCCGTCATTTTGTGAAACTCTCCAGACGGTTGAATCTCCTTGTTTACAAGAGCTGTAAAGTTGTTCTTTTCGTAGATATATCCAGTTTGAGACATGATTTTGACGACTGGTGCCATTGTTAGAGACTGAGTAATTTGCAGAGAGAATATTTGCTTTGGAGAAGAAAGGAAGTTAGAGCAATTGAATTGAGAATGATAAAAGAGTATAATAAAAATGAATTCTGCTTTTATACTATCTCAAAAAAAACTAACAAAAATAGTAAAGAGAAATAAAGTAACCAATCAAAATAGCCCAAAATAGCCGTTTAAAAATAAATAAACTGTAAAAATTATGTCACTTATCCGTCGTGTCATGCTTACAAACTGTAAGTATACTCGATGGATAATGTTCAGAGTTTTAACGGCTAGGATTGAGACAATTCGACGGATGAGGATAAATCTGTTATCCGTCGAGTTATAAAATACTCCAGAAAAATAATTGATTTTTATTAACAAATAGTATTCCGAAGGATGATCAAACTCGATGGATAATGAGCATTCGTCGGGATGTAAATTTTGACTTAGCCAAAATTTAATCCAAAACAGAAAAATCAATTAAGTTTCTGGCTGCACATCAACTTACAAAAATATCTGAAATGATTCAAGAAAAATTAAGCATACCTAACTCACTTACCAACCTTGAAAAGGTGGATTCATCAAGTGGCTTGGTAAATATATCTGCAAGCTGCTTTTCACTTGGAACAAAATGAAGTTCCACAGTACCATTCATTACATGTTCCCTTATGAAGTGACACTTGATGTCTATGTGCTTTGTTCTTGAATGTTGCACTGGATTTTCAGAAATGGAAATTACAGTTGTGTTATCACAGAAAATGGGAATTCTATCCACTTGTAGACCATAGTCCAACAATTGGTTTTTCATCCACAAAATCTGTGCACAACAACTACCAGCAGCAATATATTCAGCTTCAGTTGTAGAAGTAGAAACTGAATTTTGCTTTTTACTGTTCCAGGACACAAGCTTGTTCCCTAGAAATTGACAGGTTCTTGTTGTGCTTTTTCTGTCTATTTTACAACCTGCATAATCTGCATCTGAATAACCAGTTAGATCAAAACCAGAATCTCTGGGGTACCAAATGCCAAGTTTTGGTGTTCCCTTGAGATATCTGAAAATTCTCTTGATAGCTACTAAGTGAGATTCTCTAGGATCAGCCTAAAATCTAGCACAAAGACAAGTAACAAACATTATATCTTGCCTACTAGCTGTTAAGTACAGAAGTGAGGCAACCATGCCCCTGTAGCTTGAAATATCCACACACTTTTCAGTAGTGTTTAATTCAAGCTTAGTTGCAATATCCATGGGAGTTTTTGCAGATGTGCAATCCATTATATCAAACTTCTTTAAAAGATCATGAATGTATTTAGTTTGACTAATAAATATTCCATCACTAACTTGCTTAACTTGTAAACCAAGAAAGTAAGTTAGTTCTCTCATCATGCCCATTTCATACTTACTTTGCATCAATTTGGCAAACATTTTGCAAAGTTTTTCATCTGTAGAGCCAAATATAATATCATCTACATAGATTTGAACAAGTATACTAGAGCCATTAACATTTGTAAAGAATAAAGTTTTATCAACAGTAACTCTTGTGAAGTGATTTTCCAAAAGAAACTTTGATAAAGTTACATACTAGGCTCTAGGTGCTTGCTTTAGTCCATAAAGTGCTTTCAAAAGATAGTAAACATATTCTGGAAAATTTGGATCCTCAAACCAGGAGGCTGACTAACATAGACTTCCTCCTTCAAATCTCCATTCAGAAAAGCACTTTTGAAATCCATTTGATAGACCTCGAAATTGGCATGAGCTGCATAGGCTAAGAAGATTCTGATGGCTTCAAGTCTTGCAACAGGAGCAAAGGTCTCATCAAAATCTATTCCTTCTTGTTGACAGTAGCCCTTAACAACCAATCTAGCTTTGTTCTTGATTACTATGCCATTTTCATCCATCTTGTTTCTGAATACCCAGTTGATGTTAATTGGATTCTTTCCTTTAGGTTTGGGTACCAGCTTCCATACCTTGTTCCTTTCAAATTAGTTTAGCTCCTCCTGCATAGTTAAAATCCAATCAGGATCTATAAAAGCTTCTTCTACCTTCTTTGGCTCTTCCTTAGATAGGAAGCTACTGTATAGACATTCTTCTTGAGTTGCTCTCCTTATTTGAACTCTAGAAGATGCATCACCAATGATGAGCTCAAAAGGGTGATCTTTAGTCCATTTTCTTTATTGAGGTAGATTAGCTCTAGATGAAGAGGCCTCATTGTTGTCTTGATGTGTGAATGAGTTTTGATTATTCGAAACTCCCCCTGAGTTTGTGAATCTTTGATTTTAGAAAGGGGAACTTTCTGTAAGTGATTTATTCTGACTTTCAGCTTCTCTTAATGACCCGACGGATGAAGCTGATTGTCTCCCGATGGATAAGACAGATTGTCTCCCGACAGATGAAGCATTTTGCAACTCGACAGATGTTGATTTATGTACTTCATTAGTTGTAGTTTTTTCTGTATTATCCTTATTCACTGTTTCTTGATCACTTTCATCATCACTGTCATCACTAACCATCTCCATATTATCAAACTTGAGGCTTTCATGGAAATCTCCATCTTGCAGTCCTTCAATCTTTTTGTCATCAAACACAACATGTATTGATTCCATAACAATGTTGGTTCTTAGATTATAGACCCTATATGCCTTTCCCACAGCATATCCAACAAAGATTCCTTCATCTGCTTTAGCATCAAACTTCCCATGTTGATCAGTTTGATTCCTCAAGATAAAACATTTGCAACCAAAGACATGAAGAAAATTCAGATTTGGTTTCTTGTTCTTGAACAATTGGTAGGGTGTCATACACTTTGCTTGATTAATCAAAGAAATATTCTGAGTATAGCAGGCAGTATTTACAGCCTCAACCCAAAAATATGTTGGTAATTTTGATTTTTCAAGCATTGTCCTTGCAGCTTTAATAAGAGATCTGTTCTTTCTTTTCATTACTCCATTTTGTTGTGGAGTTCTGTCTACAGAAAACTCATGTATAATCCCATTCTCTTCACAAAATAATCTCATCACAGAATTCTTAAACTCAGTTCCATTGTCACTCCTGATTCTCCTTACTTTAAAATCAGGATGATTGTTGACTTGCCTTATGTGATTGATAATGATTTCACTAGCTTCATCTTTAGACTTTAGGAAAAATGTCCAAGAGAACTTTGAGAAATCATCCATAATTACTAGGAAAAATCTTTTTCTTAAGATGGACAACACATTGACTGGTCCAAATAAATCGATGTGCAGCAATTACAAAGGTTCTTCTGAATGATACTTTGATCTGCTTTCCTTTTTGGAAGACATCACACAATCCATCCTTAGAAAACACCACTTGAGGAATGCATCTAACTAGTTCTTTCTTGACAAGCTCATTTATGGTCTTGAAGTTTAGATGGGACAGCTTCTTGTACCATAGCCAACTTTCATCTTGACTTGCTTTATTGAGAAGATAAGTGACAGATTCTGCATTAGATTAGTTGAAGTCAGCTAGATACACATTTCCTTTTCTCACTCCAGTGAGAACCACATTGTTGCTTCTTTTGTTTGTCACAACACAGGCTTTTTAATTGAAGGTTATTGAATTGCCCTTATCACAAAGTTGGCTGATACTCAACCAATTGTGCTTGAGACCATCCACTAGGGCAACTTATTCAATGATGATATTATCTTTTGAAATCAAGCCATATCCCACAGTATAACCCTTGTTGTCATCTCCAAAAGTAATACTTGGACCAGCTCTTTCCTTGAACTCTGTGAGCAGGGTAGAATCTCCAGTCATGCCTTGAACAACCACTATCCAGGTACCAAAGATTCTTTCTGTTTCCCTGCACACATCAAAACCAAATCAAGTTGATTTTGGTACCCAAGTTTCCTTGGGTCCTGCCTTGTTAGCTTTCTTCTTTGGTTTCTTAGGTTTAATTTCATTTGACTTGGGAATTTCTGATTCATCCTTAGTCATTTGATTAGGACCTTTGAAACCAGTCATTAAAACAGAATTATCATGCACATTTTGATTAACAGGAAAAGGCATGCTATTTGCAAACATTTTATTCCAATAAGGCATGCTAAATGGCATTTGTGGCATACTAAATGCATCATAATAAGGATTATATGCAAATGGCATATTAGCAAATTGTGCATTCATATTCTGAGTAGACATAGCATTCATAGGCATGGTAGGCATAGCAGTCATGTTAGAAAAAGAGGGAGGCACGGATACAGGAGTAGGCATGGCAAGTTTATAATTAATAGACAGGTGATTAACACTACCACACTTAACATAGATTTTTCTTGGTGCATATTTATCAGGTGTGTAGTTGTTATGCTTGTTAATTCCTACTTTCCCATTTCTATTGTTTTTCTTTTTAGTTTCTGTTTTGACCTCAATCTTTTCTAATCTGTCATTCAATTGCTTGATGGATAGATGACCAACATTAACTTTCTTATCCTTCTTCATTTGACTTGATTCTCCTGAAACAAAGTTTTTGGAAACTGATCCATATTTCTCATTCAGTTTGGAAAGCTTAGCTTTGCTCACAGGTTTACTCACAGCCGATGGATGTGGCTCTTTGTCACTCGACGGATAATCCTTTTGATTATCCGACAGGTGATTCTCATCATCCGTCGAGTCTACATCTGTCTACAATCCTTCAACCAAGTTGGATTCCAGCTTCTCCTTACTCTTTTTCCAGGTTGCATCACAAAAGGACTCAATACCTTGAACTTTCTTGATTTGAGCATGGACATCTCTGGAAGATTTCCATGCTTTAATCACTTCATGTTCACGTTCAAGCTGCTTCTTTAAAATCTCTTCTTTCTTCAAGGACTCATTTAATTCATCGTTAGCAATCTTACATTCAATTCTTAATTTTTCAAATTCAATGAACTGAGACTCTAGCACATTATTCCTCTCACTTAAAAACAAATTGTTTTCTTTAATTTTAGCATCTTCCTTAGTGAGGGACTTAAGTGTAACACGCAAGTGATATAATTCTGTGTGTTAGGTCACACAACACTGTAGAAGGGGGTTGAATACAGTGTAGAATACAATTAAATTGATTTCGAACACAAGTAACAGTAAACCGATATATTCGATATAATAAACTCTGTTACAATGGAACTGTTCTCTCTCAGTGATGAACAAATATCACGAGAGCTGCTAGGTTATAATGTATGATCTTCTCGATAATGATAACACATATAGTGTAAACATATGCCTGTGTTTATATAGTATACAGTTACAAGATAACTTCTAATTGATATGGAATATAATTCTGTCTCCTAAAATATATCAATCAGATATCTTATACAATTCTTTAAGTCCTCTAACTCTTTCCATGCATATCTTTTTTTGTATTAGTCTTGATCTTCTTTCCTGTAAATCAACTTCCTTCCTTAACTGTAAGTCCTCCAGTACTTAAGTTATGATATCCATCTTCTGATATTATCTTCTGATAATCTAATTCCTGATATCCCTAAGTTTTGACTTCTAGTAAGTATTGATACCAGTAAGTACTGATATTTCCTATTTGTTAAGATCTGAAAACTAAACATGAAACATATTAGACATGACATCTCAAATATATCTAACAATCTCCCCCAACTTGTAAATTATGCAAAATATACAAGTTAATATATTTGAAGATGTCAACAATATTTAAGTTCAAATGCAATAAGAGTTTAATAAGACTATTAACTACAACTTACAGTCCTTTTAGCTTTACCAACTTCACTGGATCAATCTGAATCCATAATGATTCTTAAAAAAATCTCTTATCAGCTTGTCTTCAGCTTTCCTCAGAATTTCAACTAACTGTGCTTTGACCTACAACAGTTCTTCATCTTTATTATCACCAATCTGATAAATGGCTGTTCTGAGAGCTTGAATTGATGTTCTTTCAAGTCCATCACCAAGTCTGATAACTCTAGGATGTGAAGAGTTTTCATTATAACATAAGCATTTTCCTTTCAGAATAACTTCCACCTTACCAGAATTCTTCAGCATAAGAATTTCTCTTTCATCATCTTCAGTAATCATTGGTATATACTGAGAAGTCTTTATACCAGAGATTCTGAATAGATCTCTGTTAGATATGAATACAACACAGAAGGGGGGGTGAATGTGTTTTGGCTTAAATGATTACTTTTTGATCGACTTTGGGTTTAGCAGTTGGTTGTTATCAATGATTTTGTAAGATAGATGTTAAACATAAATAACAGTGCAAATATGTAAAACAAAGATCTTCAAAACTCACTTAATTTTATATTAAAAATCAAGTAGTGTTTTGCTACAAAATCTTTAAGTTCTTATTTTAGAACTTAGCTTCTTTCTTGAGAGAGAATCAAATTTCTAATCTGAATTCTTACTACTAACTAGAGGACCAGTGTTAACTTTATAACTCAGTTAACTGCTGGTTTACACAGTGGATAATAAACATGCTATTAGCTTTTCTAAACTGTCACTTTAGCATATCTTTAGCATCCCGTGTTTACTTTAATCTCCCTCTGTCAGTTAATCTTTTCCATTGATCTTGCACATCTCTCAAGCTGCTTTTTGTAGACTTATCAATCCAGCTGTGTGAATTGTTTCTTGATTTGCAACCTTGGATATTAAATTGTTCAGCAATTCTATACTTAGAGAAATTTCTTCACTTCGAGATCTCCAATTAAGCTGTAGAGAACTCGACATCTCGATGGCTTGTCGATATCTCTGAAACTTCATTGTTGACTTGACTTATCGACAACTCTAAGTTCTCTAGTAAATTTTGGTTTATCGATAACTCAGAGTTCTCTAATGGACTTTGGCTTATCGATAACTCAGAGTTCTCTAATGAATGTATACTTGTCGATATCTCTGAGTTCTCTAATGGGTATCTGACTTATCGATATCTCCAATAGCATTTCCTGAGTTCTCGATAGGAAATTTCTGAGTTCTTGATAGGTCTTTCTGAGTTCTTGAATGACTTCTCTATAACACTAATTCTGTGACTTGTAGAGATCTTGACTTAGAATGTTTTTAACCAAACAGAATTATTCAACTCCAAGCTTCTTCATAATTCTTCTGAGGCATGACCTTCTTGATCTTCTTCTAGATAGAATTTTTAGGCTTGACACTGTTTAGGGAAAAATGCTCCAGTCTGCTCCATTTATATTTTACAGACATTAAGTATTATAAGTATAAGTTACAGATTAAGGTTACAATACAACTAATCTTAGGGTTGTCAATATGACTTAGTCTTGTTATGATACAGGCATGTCTTGCACAATAATCTCCCCCAATTTGTGAGAAGATTGCTTATCACAAATTCATGCCTGTTAACAAGACTAACCCCAAGTTAAAGAATGAAAATAAAACAATACAAAAGCTGATACAACACTTGTACATTGAACATTTGACAGTTTACAATAATTAAGTAAAGACTGAGCTTTCTGATCCTTTCTCAATTATGTTCTTAATCTGTACAAGTATTTCCAATTCTTCTAGGATGGGGGTGTCAGTTAGAGCCTCTATTAGTTTCAGCAAATCTGGCTTAGGATAACTAGCTAACATCCATATCCTGTATCTTGACAAAGAGCCAGCTTTTACATTCAGAAATTTTCCATCCTTTGATATTCTGCTCTTGCCTGCTGCCTTCAACTCTTCTGATCTTCTAATATACTCATCAATGTCATGCTCATACTTTCTCCTCTTTTCAGCTAGCAAAGTTCTATGCTCATCTCTCATCTCCTCTCTGTTAACCACAAACACTGCCAATACTGTTCTCCATGCCTTAGTGGCTGAATCTTTACCATTCATCAAGCTTATCACCCTTTTCAGTTCAACAATTGAGAGAGAATCCATTAGTCTATTTCCAAGTTGTTCAAAGGACCCATCACTATAGTAGATTCTAAC
The DNA here is from genome assembly GCF_009905375.1 of Apium graveolens. NCBI lineage: Eukaryota > Viridiplantae > Streptophyta > Magnoliopsida > Apiales > Apiaceae > Apium > Apium graveolens. The sequence goes on from NC_133649.1 coordinate 89,184,450, forward strand.
TTTTTTGATGTTAACAACCCAAACTTTGACAATTCTTTCAGCTAGCTGTTGGAAGTAGTCTTCATCTGAATCTACAACATTTAGAGGTTGGAAATCATCTTGATTATATCTGTTCCAAATGGCCTTTTCACCAAATCCATGATCATTGAGAAATTCAGCTATCAGTTGTCCTCTTCTTTGTCTTCTTTGTCTTCTGAGTCTTCTCTTGACCTTGGCTTCTTTTGGACCTATTCCAACTGTTTTGAAGTGTGTTTTATGGGGTGGCTTGAATGAAGGTACAGTTTTGAGGCTTTTTAGAGAAGTATGGATGTGAGTGATTTGAGTTTTGATGAGAGAGTTTGCAGTGAGCTTGTAGAAATATTTAGACTTAGAGGTTTGAGGTTGAGCAGTTTTTGATGAGGTTGAATGTGAAGGTTTAGCAATTGGTATTTGGATATTTAGGGTTTGGAGGGGTTGTGAGGTATCATTCTTTTGTCTTTGTCTCCTTTCATCCCTCCTTTGAGTCTTAGATCCACTTTTCTTCTCCTTCTCTTTCTCACTCTCACTTTTTTCACCAATTGCCTTGCTAGATTGACTTAAGTTTGAGCCAGAAGGGTTTTGACCATCTTTCTTCTGCTCATCATCACCCAAGTCATCTTTGTTGATTTGAGTTTTAGGCAAATTGGCTTCAGGGTTATCAATGTATCTCCTTAGAATCTTGATCATAGCTTCATCTTCATTAGCCTTCAATTTCTTACTTTTCAGCCCAGTCTCAAGCACCATTATCAGTCTTCTGTTGGCCATGACACATTTTTTAGGTACTTGGAAATATTTCAGTTGCTTGGTTGTAGAACAGATATAGTGCACCCCTTTGCTTGGATATAGATAGGCTTCTGGGAATGCAGCTTCCTGAGCCTTCTTCAACTCTGCTAGTAGCATTTTCTCTTCATTGGAGATTATCCTGACCTTGTTAATCAAAATATTCACCTCAGATGCTCTTCTAGAAATTAGATAATTGAGATTGACTTGCATACATCTGTCTACACCAGAATTATTAAGATTGATTACTATCCTTTTCTCCAAAAACTGGTCCTTGACTGGGATCTACAGCACCCTGATGTAATTGATAGTCTTGTCCAATGTCTTTTTGTAAGTGAAGAAGTTGTTGTTGAGAGAGTTCCTGAGTCCAGTGAGCAAATTGTCAAAATCTTGTGTCATTCCTGGACCTTGGGTAGCCATAAGGAGCCTCTCTTGTTCTAGACCTTGTACTTGAATTTTGAGTTTTGATTGTGCTAGTCTTGCATCTATCTCCCCCTTAGTCTTGGTGACATGCATGAGTAGGGGAGTAGGAATCTCAGGTCTTACAGCTTCAGGCAATGCTGGCAGTGGTATGTTGAGTTTTCCCATAATGGCTCCCAAAGCAATTGTATTTTGCATTTGTAAATGCTTATGGGACTCCACTAGGGCCTGTATATCATGATGTTGACTCTCAACCAATGTGGTTAGAGCTCTGACTTGTGAAGATAAATCCGAGTTGGAAGCTTGAAGTGAAGAAATTTGATCTTGAAGTTCTTTTATTTGAGGAGTAGAGGTAGTGGTTGAGAAGGACCCAAAGTGTTCATCAACAGCTTTTCTGATACCCTCCATGAGAAGAAATGAAGGCTCATACCTAGCAGTATGCATTTGATTTAGCTTGACCCTGGTATCATTTGAATTTGTGATATAAGCTTGAACTTGATCAAACAGGGCCTTGAAAGAACTCTTCATTTTGACACTTCCTTTTCTATGGAGGCCAGATTCATCCTTGACATTTGCTCAGTGAAAGACTGGAATTGATTCTTGATGTCCTTTTAAGAAGGCATAATGTCATCCATCTTTTCCTTGATCAGCTTCCTGATTTTATCTTCATGTCCAGTCAATTTTACTTCAAGGGCCTTTCCAAAGAGATGGAAAGCCTTGAGTTGAGCTTTGTGCACATCCATGATGGCATCATAGACTTCAGGAGGAGTGAGAGATTTAGCATTGCTTCCCATGATAGTTATGTACTCCCTCCTGAATCTAGCCAAAACTTCATCCATTTCTGCCACATGGTCATCAGACAACCAGGCATCTACATTGCCATCCTCTTCAGCCTCATCTACTATCTTCTCCTTTTGTTGTTCAACCTCTTCATTGAAGTATAGCATTATAGCTTGATAGTCCTCGTTCCCCATGTCTGAAGTGAGCAATTGCTGAGAGAGATTGGCCAAGCCTGAGATTTGATCTACCAACATGTCATCAACTGTAGAAGGCTGAGCTTCTATATCTTGTAGCCATTGAGCCATGACATGTGGTTGGCTGGATTGAGATGTGGATGGCTGTTGAGAAATATCCAGATTACCACCCGTGACTAAAGTCACAGTTTGACTCACAGATAAATATGTGGTTTTGACAGTTTATTGTTCACCACATGTAGTGGGAACCTCCATTGGAATTGGAGAGGATTTGACTGGGTTACTGTCATGTATACCAGCCTCAAACCTTTGTGCACCTTGTAGAGCACTGTCACATAAATGTGATGAACTTGCCTCTCCCATAACAGGGTCATTGGCAATTGTACTCCTAACTTCAACTGTCAAGGCAATTTCAGCTAGGGTTTTGAGGGGAGTTGTTCCTTCTAGAGGAACTTCCAATTGAATTGGAGAGGATTTAGATAGCTCTCCCTCAAGAGTACTACCCTCAAACCTATTCATCTGTGAAGATGATTGTGCACATGAAAGTGTAAGAGTGACCATGGGGTCTTCAGTAAAAACTTATGAAACCCCCATGTTTATGATGGTGTCATCAAGGTCTACCCCAGCTAGTAGCCTCTTCACCATCTAGATGCTGGGTCTGGGTGGTGAGCACAGTTTCATGAACCATGTCACTTGAGTGTTGGTGCACTTGAGAATCGGATTCAAGTGCTCTATATGGTGAAGAAATTTGAGAGATTAGAAAAGTTTGCTCAGTTTTGAGTGTTGGCAGCTCCCCCTGAATGGATGAGGGAGCTTCAAATGATATGCCCTCACTGTGTGTGCCATCCTTATTTCTTCTACCATACACTCTAGGTGCAGGTTGTGCTGACTTAGTACAGGATGCATTGGGGTGAATGCTCTTTTCAATAGATAAACCCTATTGAGAGAATGCATCTAGTGACTGTTTACTCCCCATTTGTTCAACTGTGCCCTTTTAGGGAAGACACAGAGGTGTTTTGAGTAGTCAGCTCAGGTATCTTACTCTTCTTTGGTCTCTTGACCAAGGGTGACTCTGGATTGTTTCACTCTCATTTACAACAGCAAGGGTTGGTTCCTTTTTCTTCTTTTTACTCACTTCAGTCTTTTGAGAGACTAAAGTGGTTGGTTTGCTAACATCTAGTGGTTTAGAAGAAGGGGCTGCAGCTTTGGAAGGTCCATGTTGGTGTGCATGTGTTTGTACTTCCACAGGCTCAGGAACCATAGTTGAACTAGCAAATTGAGGAGCCCTCATGTCTAGCAAAGGGTAAGGATAAGTCCTGAATCTCTCCAACATAAATGGAGTAATTCTAAGACTTATACTCACCTTATTCTTTGTAGTAGGTGAGCCAATATTATTTTGGACACTTACTTACAATTGTCAATTCTACTACTATCAATACCAGCTAACAAATGTATGTCATTTACTTTATGAGCTAAAGTAGACATAATAAACCTTGGCAAAAAGATTTATTTACCTCTATTCTTCAAAGGCATAGTAAGCCTGGTAGCCAGCTCCTCCAGAATTAAAGCCCCAACATTCAGATGCCTATTGTGAGCTATTGAGAACACCAGCTTCTGCACCACACTTGAGATGTTGTCAAAGCCAGTTTTTCTGCAGGTGAAAGCCCTCACTACAGAATCAAACACAAAGGACCATTCCTTCCTAAGGTTTGTCCTGTTCAGGCTTTCCAAGTTGATTGAGCCACTGTAGTTGATGAAGTCCATGAATTCACTCAGCTCATCTGCAGTTGGCATCTCTCCATAGTTCTCAGTTGGCAATCCTAGGGCTGTATTCACATCAGCAGCTGAAAACTCAATTTCTTGGCCTCCAATTATGCATGTGACCACCATAGAAGTGACATTCTCTAGAACAACTGTCCTAGTTATAGCTGATGTCCAAAATTCATGAAGAACGTCCAAATACAGCACAAGACTTGCAGTTAAAGCACCTGCAATATAGGATTCAGAAAGAAACTTCACAAACCCCTTGAAACTATCAGGGGCTTGGTTAGCATCAAGAAAAGCAATAAAGTTAGTTCCCTTCTCTGGAATGATAGCTCTAACAATGTTTTGTGCCATTTTAGTGTTTAGAAGTAGTGGGTAAGAAAAACTTTTGAGAAAGGAGCAAAAACTGAGAGAGAAATCGCCTTTTGTCTGAAAGCTAGGTCACTTGAGATCTCGAAAAAGTGTAAGTACAGTGTATATATCGAGAAGTCTGGGTATTTATAGAAAAAGTAAAATACTTATCGAGAAGTCAAATAAACGTTTGATATTAGACTTATCGAGAAGTAATTTTGAATTGAAAAAGGTACATTTGATAAGTCATTTTATTAATTCTTTTCGAGAACTACGAAATAATTTATCGAGAACTCTGATAAATACCCAGTTTGTCCGAAAATGGACTAAAAAAATATTCTAATTTATTTGAATTGAATCAAATTGAAATCAGAATAAATTTTCCAAAAGTATTTGTCTAAAATAATTCATTGAATTAAATTATTTTAGTTCTTAGTTATTGATAAGTCTCAAAATATCCTTGTCGAGAACTCTGTGAATTAACACTAGTAGAGAACTCTACATGGTCTTATCGATAAGTCATAATAGAGCTTATCGAGAAGTCATTCGAGAAGTGTGTAAATAGACTTATCGAGGACTCACTCGAGAACTCTAAATTGACTTGTTGATAAGCCATTTTGACTTATCGAGAACTCAGTTCTCTATACCTTTGAGTACTGTTATTCTGCCTTGTGTTAATTTTACACATTTAAGATATAAATTAACAACTAAGCAGTTTACTTAGAATTTGAAATATTCTAAGTTAATTTTTTGAGTTTTTTTTAAGAAAAATAAATATACAGAGATTCTAAAATATTTATAATTCATATTTCAGTTAATTTCCAATTAAATCAAACTAGGTTGATTTATTAGAAATTATTCTGCTGCAACACATTAGCTGTGTTCTTACCTTAGGATGAAGAATTAAGCATTCCAATTTCACTCACAAGTCTAGTGAAGGTTGCTTCATCCAAAGGTTTAGTAAAAATGTCAGCTAATTGTTTCTCTGTTGGAACAAAAATGAGCTCAATGGTACCATTTGCAGCATGTTCTCTGATAAAATGGTACCTAACATCAATGTGCTTTGTTCTAGAATGATTAACTGGATTAGCTACTATAGATATGGCACTAGTATTGTCACACATAATAGGAATTTTATGTAACACTAGACCATAGTCCATTAGCTGATTTCTAATCCAAAGCACCTGAGCACAACAACTTCCAGCAGCTATATATTTAGCCTCAGCTGTGGAAGTTGACACATATTGTTATTTCTTACTATACCAGGATACAAGTCTTTGACCAAGAAATTGACAGCTTCCACTAGTACTTTTCCTATCAACCCTGTATCCAGCAAAATCTGCATCTGTGTATCCAACAGCTTCAAAACCAGTTCCCTTAGGATACCATAATCCCAAGTTTGGAGTTCCCTTTAAGTATCTGAAAATCCTTTTCACAGCCATCAAATGTGATTCCTTTGGATTGGCCTGAAATCTAGCACATAGACAAGTAGCAAACATGATGTCTGGTCTACTAGCAGTCAAATAAAGCAATGATCCAATCATCCCTCTGTAGCTTAAAATATCCACACTCTTGCCTTTCTTGTCTTCATCCAACTTGGTTGCAGTAGACATTGGTGTAGATGCAGGTGAGCTATCCACCATACCAAATTTCTTCAATAAGTCATTCACATATTTGGTTTGGCTGATGAAAATACCATCACTTCTTTGACTAACTTGAAGGCCAAGGAAGTAACTCAATTCTCCCATCATGCTCATTTCATACTCACTCTGCATTAGCCTAGAGAATCTTTGACAAAGCTTTTCATTTGTAGATCCAAAGATGATATCATCTATATAGATTTGAACTAGGATCATATCTTCACCATGCTTCTTGTAGAAGAGATTCTTATCAATAGTACATCTGGTAAAACCATGTTTGAGTAGAAATTCTGACAGTGTGTCATACCAGGCTCTAGGTGCCTATTTTAATCCATATAGAGCCTTGAGTAATTTGTAAACAAAGTTAGGAAATTCTGGATCTTCAAAGCCAGGTGGTTGTTGCACATAAACTTCTTCTTCTAGTTCACCATTAAGAAAAGCACTCTTGACATCCATTTGATACACCTTGAAATTTGAGTGTGCAGCAAATGCCAGAAAAATTCTTATTGCTTCTAGTCTTGCAACAGGAGCAAAAGTCTCATCATAGTCAATTCCCTCTTCTTGTGAGTAGCCTTTAGCAACCAGCCTTGCTTTATTTCTAGTAATAATTCCATTTTCATCCATTTTGTTCCTGTACACCCACTTAGTTCCAATTATGCTTCTGTTCTTTGGTACATGGACTAATTTCCAAACTTTATTTCTCTCAAACTGATTCAGCTCCTCCTGCATAGCACATATCCAATCAGGATCCAATAGGGCTTCTTCAGTTTTCTTGGGCTCTACTTGAGATAGAAAACATGCATGTAGGAATTCATTAGCAGTTGCACTTGTAGTTCTCACACCAGCTGAGGGATCACCAATAATAGCTTCTACTGTATGACTCTTATCCCACTTTCTAGTGTGTGTCTGTTGACTAGTGCCTTCATCATTTTCTTCAGTATTACCATGACTGTCATTTCCATTCTCTCCTTCTCCCCCTGAGTTTGTGCCATCAAATTCAGGTGTCTGAAGAGAGCTTTCATTCCCATGATTTTGTTCAGAGGTCTCTTCATTTGTCATTTGTTGTGCCACAACTTCATCTTCCTCATCAGAATCACTATCAATGGTTAGATTCTCAAATGCAAGGGCTTCAACATCATTTACATCAAGGCATTCCAAGCCTGGACACTTGTCATCATCAAAAGTCACATATGTGCTTTCCATAATTTTCTTTTGATCAATCACATAAACTTTGTAGGCTGTTCTTTCCAATGAATATCCCAGAAAAATTGCTTCAAAAACTTTAGAGTCAAATTTTCCCACATATTCAGAGTTGTCTTTTAGAATATAACACTTGCTTCCAAACACATGTAGATGCTTCACTGTAGGCTTCCTGTTAGACATGATTGAGTAAGGTGATTTACCATGAGCTTTGTTGAGGAGATATCTGTTTTGAGTGTAGCATGCAGTATTAATGGCCTCTTCCCAAAAACTAGTTGGAAACTGAGCATAGCTACTGAAAATTCTTGAACAATGCCTTTGCTTTTGCAGAATTCACTTAATGTTGAGTTTCTGAATTTTGTTCCATTATCACTCCTAAATCTTTTCACACTAACTTTTCCTTCAGCTTGCTTCTCAATTTTCTTGATGTACTTAATTATAATGGTTGGAGTTTTATCTTTAGAGTACATGAACTCAACCCAAGTGTATCTTGAAAAATCATCAACCATGACAAGGGCATATTTGTTCCTTGAAATGGACAAGACATTTACTGGCCCAAACAAGTCCATGTGAATAAGTTACAGAGGTGCACTTATAGAATTCACAGATTTTGACTTGTGACTTGATCTTTTCATTTTTCCTTTCTGACAAGCTTCACAAACTTCCAGTTAAGCAAATTCCAGAGTGGGCATGTCTCTCACAAGCTCCTTCTTGACTAAGGTGTTGATTGCTTTGAAATTCAAGTGAGATAGCTTCTTATGCCATAATTTGCTTTGCTCTTCTGATGCCTTGGTGTAGAAACAACACACTTCATCCTTATTTATCAAGTCTAAGTCTGCAACAAACAAGTTTCCCTTTCTTACTCCTGTATGAGCAATTTCACCAGTCTTTTTGCTAATAAAAGCACAATCTTCTTTGTTGAAAACAACTAGAAAACCTCTGTCTGCAAATTGACTAACACTTAGAAGATTTACTTCTAATCCAGCAACCAGTGCTACATCTTCAATGACAGTATTTCCAGAAACAATCTTGCCATATCCCATTGTGAATCCTTTGCTGTTGTCTCCAAAGGTCACCAAAGGGCCAGCGATCTCCTCAAATTGTGATAGCAGGGCCTTATAACCTGTCATATGCCTGGAACATCCACTATCAATTATCCATATGATCTTCTTTCCTTTTCCCTGCACACAATGAGGATTAAGTGTGTTTAGCTACCCAAGCTGTGTTGGGCACTTTCTTCTTGTTAACTGATTTTGCAGAAGTAGAATGAGAATTTTGAGATAAAATGGAATTCATAGACTGTTGAGCATTTTCCCTTTCAGATATAGAACCAACTTTTGATTCTATGAGATCAATTCTCAATTTGTGGTAACTCTTCATCACTTTCATGTTACAGGGAATGCAATCAAACTTGTCACATAATGAATAGGGATCATTAGCCTTAGCTTCATTGTACTTGCAGACTCCTTCAGGTGGATTGCTAACAATCTTTTTACAAAGGTGAGTTAGGTGATTCATTGATCCACAATTCTCACACCTCTTTCTAGGAGCATCTACAATATAAGAAAAATTATTGCTTTTGTTTATCCCAACCTTTCCATTTCTATTCTTCTTTTTCTTTTTGAACTCTTCAGTTTTAATCTCCTTCACAGGCTTCTTAGTTTATTAATTGGCTTTTAGTGTTTCAACAGAGATGGAAGACTGAGTTGTCTCATCATTTTTCTTTTCCTTGTCCTCATCAGCTATCTCCTATTTGATGATCAACTCTTCTTCACTGAAGTTCACCTCACATGCCTTGAACAAAGGTGATTCAACTTTCTTCAACATAATTGGAACATTCTCAGTTTTAGTTGATTTTCCTTTGTCACTGACAGACTTCTTTTTGTTGTTCAAACCCTCATAATCAAGACCAATGGCAATGTTTGCACATGGCTTGTTCTTTTCATGATATTGGCCAATCAACTCAGAAGCATTTTTGAAGGATTTCAGCTTCACTTCATTCTTCTCCAGCCTTTCTCTCAATACTGCTTCAATTTCACTTGCACACTTTAATTTGTTCTTTAAGTATGCATTTTCTTGCTTAGCAGTATCAAGCTCAACAAGCAACAATTCAGTCTCTTGTTTTTCACTCTCAAGTTTTTCATTGATCTTTTTCAATCTGCTAACTTCCTCATTTGTAGCAACCATGCTTGTATAATGTGGAACATTTCTGTGCTCATCTTTTCAACAGTTTCCTTATATTGAATCACATTTAAATCAATTGTGGTAAGAGTTGGTACATGTGATATAGATGATGAAGAGTCTCCTTGCTCCAAGGCCATGAGTGCATAGTTTCCAACTTCTTCATCTTCATCATTATCTGAATCATCCCAACTTTTACCCTCAGCAATATAAGCTTTTCCCTTGTTGCTTCTTTAGAAGAGCATCATACTTTGCTTTCAATTCAAGATAGGCTTTGTCTTTCTTTGCCTTCTTGGGTTTCCTACATTCTGTAGCAAAATGTCCCAACTCATCACAGTTAAAGCACCTTATGTTTGATCTGTCAACAGATCCAGTTTTGTAGCCAGTTTTACTATTAGGAGTGTACTGCCCTTTTCCTTTCCAGCTGCTGTCTTTGTTGAAGGACTGTCCTTTGCTCTTGAAAAATCTTGGTTTCTTCACTCTAATGTTAGAGAATTTTTTATCCAAGTAAGCCATTGATTTGTCTAGCTCATCAAGCTCATCAAGAGTGTAGAACTCTTCTTCATCCCATTCCAGTATGACTTGCTCTTTAGTGTCATTGACTCTTTTCTCACTTGTAGAAATTTCTGGAGTTTGGGATCTTTGCTCATCATTAGAGGTCGGGCCATCATTCACAATCAGTGCACTTGAGTCATCCATTACATATCCTTGACCAGCCCTTAATGATTTCTTTTGAATCATTTCAAGTTCATAAGTTTTCAGAACCCCATAGAGCACTTCCAGTGTGATTCTACTCAAATCTCTTCCTTCTCTGATTGCAGAGATCTTTTGTTCCAAATGATCAGGGAGAGTAAGCAAGAACTTCAAATTCACTTCTTCAGCATCATAAAATTTATCATGAAGTTGCAAGTCATTTATCAGCTTATTAAACCTTTCAAACACATCAGTAATCCCTTCCTTTGGTTTAGCCATAAAACCCTCATACTGAGAAATCAATATCCTTCTTTGATTTGACCTAACCTCCTCAGTTCCTTCACAGAGTATCTCAATCTTTTCCTAGATCTGTTTAGCAATGTCACAGTTGACAATGTTATTATACATTACATTGTCAAGTGACTCAATTAGTATAAGTTGCAAAGCACTGTCTAGGGAAACTTTCTCACTTTCAGTTTCAGTATACTCAGAGGGATCCTTGGGAGCATAATGAGTTGGAATAACCATGTCTCCATCTGTGGTTTCCTCAACTCTTTCCATAGGAGTGAAGGGCCCATTCTTGAGGATCTGAATGTAAAGGTTATTGGCCATTCTTATAAACAGCAACATTTTCTTTTTCCATAAAGTGTAGTTGGCCTTATCAAAGAGAGGAATCTTGATACTAATGATTTTCTGTGTATTCATTTTTCCAAGATCTAATCTGTTTACTTTCAGATTTGGCTCTGATACCACTTGTTAGATATGAATACAACACATGGGGGTGAATGTGTTTTGGCTTAAATGATTACTTTTTGATCGACTTTGGGTTTAGCAGTTGGTTGTTATCAATGATTTTGTAAGAAAGATGTTAAACATAAATAACAGTGCAAATATGTAAAACAAAGATCTTCAAAACTCACTTAATTTTATATTAAAAATCAAGCAGTGTTTTGCTACAAAATCTCTAAGTTCTTATTTTAGAACTTAGCTTCTTTCTTGAGAGAGTCAAATTTCCAATCTGAATTCTTATTACTAACTAGAGGACCAGTGTTAGCTTTATAACTCAGTTAACTGCTGGTTTACACAGTGAATAATAAACATGCTATTAGCTTTTCTAAACTGTCACTTGTCATTTCTATTTATAGAAAAGCAAATCTTCCATTCCTGGCTTAGCATATCTTTAGCATCCCGTGTTTACTTTAATCTTCCTCTATCAGTTAATCTTTGCCATTGATCTTGCACATCTCTCAAGCTGCTTTTTGTAGACTTGTCAATCCAGCTGTGTGAATTGTTTGTTGATTTACAAACTTGGATATTGAACTGTTCTGCAATTCTGTACTTAGAGAAATTTCTTCACTTCGAGATCTCCAATTAAGCTGTAAATGAACTCGACATCTCGATAGGCATATTGGCTTGTCGATATCTCTGAAACTTCATTGTTGACTTGACTTATCGACAACTCTGAGTTCTCTAAGTAAATTTTGGTTTATCGATAACTCAGAGTTCTCTAATGGACTTTGGCTTATCGATAACTCAGAGTTCTCTAATGAATGTATACTTGTCGATATCTCTGAGTTCTCGAATGGGTATCTGACTTATCGATATCTCCAATAGCATTTCCTGAGTTCTCGATAGATAATTCATGAGTTCTCGATAGGCAATTTCTTAGTTCTCGATAGGTCTTTCTAAGTTCTCGAATGACTTCTCTATAACACTAATTATGTGACTTGTAGAGATCTTGACTTAGAATGTTTTTCACCAAACAGAATTATTCAACTCCAAGCTTCTTCATAATTCTTCTGAGGCATGACCTTCTTGATCTTCTTCCAGATAGAATTCTTAGGCTTGACACTGTTTAGGGAAAAATGCTCCAGTCTGCTCCATTTACATTTTACAGACATTAAGTATTACAAGTATAAGTTACAGATTAAGGTTACAATACAACTAATCTTAGGGTTGTCAATATGACTTAGTATTGTTATGATACAGGAATGTCTTGCACAACAATCTCTTATAGCCTTCAAAATGTATTCTGACCATCTTCTTGTAACATCAGATTTTACTTCCAGAAGATAGTGAATATGTTGAAGTTCTCTGACAGACTTCTTTAGCACATCAGTATCAGCTAGTCTGTAAGTTAATCCATCATAGAAAAATAAAATCAATTTCTCCTTTAGATTTTCCTTATCATGAGCATTTATCACGATTTGAGCAGACAACACCTTGTGAAGGTGCTTTTATTTGATTTGTTTATATGGTTTGTCTGTCAACATGAAAGGATCTCTTAGAGTAACTTCTACTCCTGTTTGTATTTTCTCTTCATCAGAACCTAATCCAGCTTTATCTCTAGGTTGCTTGGATCTCAACCCAAATGTTGTAAGTTGATTCATCAAGAGATTGGATTTTGGTTCAACTTGAGTAGCTTTCTTCCATAACAGCTTCTTCTTATCAGCAATTGTCATCTTTTCCAAATTAACTTGATCAGAATTTGTTGTTTCTTCTGTAGCTTGCTGTTCTTCATTCTGAACAACTTGAGCAGTGTCAGAGGTTGTTTTAGATTCTTCAATTGTCTTTCTTTTCTTTAGAATTTGAACAGTTTCATCTTCTATCAAATTATCATCATGCACTGTAGTTTGATAGACTGGAATGGAAGAACTTATCTTTTTCTCAATCTTTAAAGGTTCACTAACCTTTACTTTCCCTTTTGACTTAGGATCAATCTCAGTTTGTGATCTAGTCTTGGACTTTGAAGTCTCAGAATTTGACTTTTCCCTGATCACAATGCCTTTTTCCTTAGGCCTTGGAGGTTTCTTTGCATCAGAAGCTTTAGACTTAAGATATGTCTTCTCAGCAGCAAATCTAGCTTCTTCCTCCTTGAGAGTTTCCAAATCCATTCCTGGATTTTGTTTCAGAAATAATCTTCTAGCTATCTCCTCATCAAGTGTCTGGATTTTAGGATTTTTTAATGAATAGTAGTCTGCTTCCCCTTTAGCTTCAGAGTTTGTAAAAACTTCTGAGAGTCTTTAGATCATGACTGAATCAGAATATCAAAACTTGACATCAGACTTTGTTTATCAAAACTTGACTTCAGTCTTTTAGCATTCACAGCATCAAAACTTGACTTGTTATGTGTAGAAGATTTTCTTTGAACTTTTCCTTGACCTCTACTCTTATCAGAGTTTCCCTGGTCATCACTTTTATCATCCTTTTTCTTCAGTATTTCTGTAGGTGAACATTTGGACTTAACTACCTTCTCCCCCTTTTTGGCATCATCAGGAAGTAAGAGAGAAAGAAGAAGTTCAACTGAAGATTGGATTTCTTCCAATTGAGCTTTCTGAGAAACTTGGTTAGCCAGGACCTCAGCAATTTGGGCCTGTTGCTTCTCTTGAATCTTCTCAATGGCTTCAATTTTCTTCAAGAGTAGGTCTGATTTATCTGTTCTTGTCAAGCTTAAGCTGTAGATCTAGCTTATCAGCATGTTCCTTTAGTGTATCAACCTTCTCAAGAGTAGAAGAATGTAGACCTTGAAGATGTTTGGTAGATAGAGCAGTGATCTTGAGTTGTGTCTTTAAATCAGCATTTGTGAGCAACTCATCAGCTTTAGCAATATACTCTATCAGAATATTAGAACTTGGAATGAAATCAGTGTCATTCCACTTCTTGGTCCACTCCACACCTCTGTGAGTATCCTCCCAAGGAATAGGTGCTTCCTTTTCAACAAATTTCTTCACCAATTCTTCCTTTCCTAGTATGGGAACTGGAGTCTCAGCAGAATCACTGTCTTCAGAACTTGAGGAAGACTCATTATGTTCTGACAACACAACTAGTGTGTGAAGCAACTGGAGATTTAGGAACAGCTTCATTTAAATTCTGAACATCAGAATTTATCTCCAGAGCTAGTGTGGTTGATGTAGATGGTATCTCAGCATTTAAAATTGGAAATTGAGTTGGAAATTGCTGAGCTTCCTATAGATGGAGCTTCCAGATAAAGAACATTTGGTATATTCAAATTATGAATATCTATTTCAGAATTTTCAGTGTGTTCTTTAGCATCATCTGTAGCTTTAATAGGTGAGACATGAGGGGTTACAACTGTATAAGTAGCAGTTTCTTTGGCTTGAGCTGGAAGGGCTTCAATGATAATCGGTTCTTATGAGATCAGAGATTCTTGACCCCCTTCATCAGCTTCTTCAGTATCTTCTGATGGAGCCTTAGCCAAATACCTCATAGCCTTCATTTTCTTCAATCTCCTTGCCAAGTGAAGGAGTTGAATTAGCAGCTTTAGAACTTACAGATTTCTTCTTCAAAGTATCAGAACTTTGAGCTGCAGTTTCTTTCTGAGAAGTAACATTCTCAGCTTCAACTATCACAGGTTCTGATGCATGAACCCGTGCTTCAATTGTTTCCTCTTTATTACTATCAGATTCATCTCTGAGAATCATCTTCCTTCTCTTTTGTGGAGGTTGAGGAACAGACTTTGTCCTCTTTGGCCTGGAAGATGAAGATCTGATGGTATGTGCTGATGATTTAGGTTAAAATGATTGAGGTAATGGTTTAACAGATGTCCTGATGGTAGATTTTGGTTGTGGTTGAGAAGTTTGAGGTGTTTGGGTAGTGATGGTAGGTGCTGATGGTTGAGGTTCAGATGGTTGGATATCAGGATATAATGCAGTGTATGTAACTGGATCATAGATTATTAAGGCTTGTTTGACAGATAAAGGAATTCGGAGGGGTCTTACACGACCTTCTTATTATCAGTAGATAATAAGTCATTAAAAGCTCTTTTAGCTAGTCTAAATGATGGAAGTAATTCACTGGCTAATTGGGGCTTATCAGCACAACAAAAACTATAGATAAGATGACAGAATCTAGCAAAATAGATAGTATTCCTATCTTCTGTCATCCTATCCCCAATAAAGCCTAAAACAACACTTGTATAATGAAAATCAGTTTGATTAATGAGAGCATACCCGATTTGTTGACTGAGTATGGGGATTGCATCAAAATTAGAACATTTTTTTGGCGAAGGTCTTTGTAATATAGTCAAAGAAGAACTCATTCCCTCCTTATGTTGGATCTCTTCAATTGACCCAGCTTTGCCAATGTCTTTTTATACCCAGACTGGCCATAATATTTTGAAGAACTGGCTCCTCAACAGTTGTACAAGCACAGTTCTCAGGAAACTACAATGCTTGGCGTACTGTAGCCAAAGTCACGACATGCTCATCCTCCCCTGCTGAAAAGATAATACTTGGGGACCCTTGAGCACCACCATCATTATAGATTCCACTTCTCCAAAACTCCAGCACTTGGGTTCCGGAGAATTCTTCAGGTTGGGTCAAAGCATACCCAATATCAGAATTAGTAAGGAAATCCTGAATAAATTGAAGTTCCGATGGAGCGTCAGCCTTGTTAAGAATAGACGAGTGGTTGTTAGGAACAAACTTAGCTCCATTGAAAATAAAGTCTTTGGGTGCCATCTCTGTAGAAATTGAGAAAGATAGTGTTTGTAAGGTGTTTGATAAAAGTCCTGAAAGAAAAATGCTTCAGAGAATATGAGAGAGAGAGATAGAGAATAAAAGAGATTAAGAATAGTAAAGTAAGTAAAAGATTAGAAAATCTTTTAACTCTCATATATATACTCTCTCCATTCAACAGTTATATTTTTGAAGCATGGGGTACACTTTACACCTAGCAACGTGTGAACAGTCAGTAAACAGTTAAAGCATGAGTTAATGGGCACGTAAAATAAGCAATAATTACCGTGCACATGCAATTTTTCAGGACAAACACGTTAACCACTAACCCATAATGATTATGACTGTTTTTATCTTATCCAAATATATTCTGATTTGATATGACTATTTCAGATTTTACCATAAATAAGTCAAGTAAAGAAAAATGCCACGTAAGCATCAAGGATTCCATCAAGATTTAATATCAGAACTTAACTTATATCATATTTTAACAGTCATCAGAATATGTCTTCTGAACTCAAAAAGTGAATATCTTTTTCTGTGATTCTTCATACAAATACTGACTTGTTTTCTTCAGAGTTTAATCATCAGAACTTCCATCAGAACTTGTCCTCATAATTTATGCAAATGACACTTAACTGTTTGTCAAAAACAACTTAATCACCATAATAATTTTCATCATTCATATGGAGTGAAAGTGTGTGCATTCAGCAGAATACCAGATAAAGATTAAAGTCTGATAAACTTCAGTACATCTTAGAAATAAGGCATAACTAAGAAAAGTGCTTAAAATCTGTCATCAATCATGAAGTCTACTATAGAACAAATTTATGCAAGAGTCCGCCTCAACTGTTTGTGCTCATTTTATGCATCTTTTAAAATTCCTTTTTACAGTGGCTTCTCAGTGTAAGTGAGTCACGACTGCTTATCAGAATTTATGCTTGTTGTCATAGTATTTCTCCAGTAATCAGAGAATGTAAAAAGTCACCAAGAAAATTTATTTGCTTTTCTAATGCATATTACTTAATACCAGCAATGCACTTGGGTCTTCCCTTCCACATATTTACTCTAGATCTCAAAGGAGTACCTGACTTTTCTTTTCTTTTCTTTTCTTTTCTTTTGATAAGTGAGGCTTATCAGCATTTAGTTCATCCTTAAGATTTACTGACATCAGAATCTAACAGATAAGAAGCAATAATCTAGTTTGTGACTTAGTAATAAGATACACAAAGTAAACTTGACTAAGCTCAAAATCAGAATTTGCTTATGTTAATGAGTTTCCACATAAACAACTAATTTAAACATGGGATTTCTAGTATGTTAAAGACTACTAGGTCAGCATCTAGCACAATTATCCTCATTGGATTGAATAGTCACAGAATATTCAAAACACTATCAGAGTTTAAAGATCCACATCAGATAACAATCAGTATTTAATGAATTTCACTTAAAGAACAGATTTCATGAAGATAAGACAATCTGTAAACACTGATCATTAAATCTGATGCATGAGAACAAAAACTAAGCAGATTTAGAGAAAAAAACTGAAACCATTCCAAGTTCATTTACCAGTCTTGTAAAAGTAGCTTCACATAGTGGTTTTATGAAGATATCTGCTAGTTATTGATCTGTTGGAACAAAATGCAATTCCACTGTACCTTCCATCACATGTTCCCTTATGAAATGGTACCTAATGCTGATGTGCTTTGTCATTGAGTGTTGAACTGGATTACCTGTCATAGAAATAGCACTTTGATTATCACAGTAAATAGGGATTTTAGAAAATTCTAACCCATAATCCAGTAAATGATTCTTCATCCAAAGAATTTGTGCACAACAGCTTCCTGCAGTAATATATTCTGCTTCTGCAGTTGATGTGAAAATTGACTTCTGTTTCTTGCTAAACCAAGAAACCAATCTGCCTTCAAGAAATTGGTAGCTTCCACTAGTGCTTTTCCTGTCTATTTTGCATCCTGCAAAATCTGCATCTGAGTAACCTATTAGCTTAAAATCTAATTTTCTAGGATACCACAATCCCAGATCAGCTGTACCCTTAAGGTACTTGAAAATTCTTTTAACTGCTATTAAGTGAGGTTCTCTTGGATCAGCCTGAAATATTGCACAAAGACAGGTAGCATACATGATATCAGGTCTACTTGCAGTTAAATAGAGTAAAGAGCCAATCATACCGCTGTAGTTAGTAATATCTACTGATGAACTGGTATCTTTATCTAACTTAGGTTGCAGTGGCCATGGGAGTGGATGCTGTTAAACTATCTTACATTCCAAACTTCTTCAGTAAATTTCTGGTGTACTTGGATTGACAGATAAAAGTACCTTCTTCATTTTTCTTGACTTGAAGTCCCATAAAATAGCTGAGTTCTCCCATCATACTCATTCGATATCTTGATTGCATTAGCTTTGCAAACCTCTCACAGAGTTTGGCATTTGTAGAACCAAATTTTATATCATCAACATATATTTGTACCAAAAGTAAGTCCTTTCCATGGTTGAGGTAGAACAATATTTTATCAATTGTACCTCTGTGAAATCCACTTTTCAGAAGGAATTGAGATAAAGTCTCATACCATGCTCTAGGAGCTTGCTTAAGGCCATAAAGTGCTTTATCAAGCCTATAGACATGATTTGGAAATTTTGAATCTACAAAGCCTGAAGGTTGTTCAACATAGACCTCTTCTTCCAATTCTCCATTAAGAAAAGCACTTTTCACATCCATTTGAAAGACTTTAAACTTTTTGTGAGCAGAATAAGCCAAAAAGATCCTTATGCCTTCTAATCTAGCAACTGGTGCAAATGTTTCATCATAATCAATACCCTCCTGTTGAGAGTAGCCTTTAGCAACCAGCCTTGCTTTATTCCTTGTAATTATGCCATCACTATCAGTTTTATTTCTGAACACCCATTTTGTGCCAACAAATGATCTATTATTTGGTATTGGTACTAGTGTCCAGACTTTATTTCTTTCAAATTTATTTAACTCTCCTTGCATTGCTTGCACCCAATCAGCATCTTCAAGAGCTTCTTCCACTTTCTTTGGTTCAGTCTAAGATAGAAAAGAATGATATAGACATTCATTTGATGTTGCAGTTCTAGTTCTGACACCTGCTTTAGGATCTCCAATAATTAAGTCAGGTGTATGTGATTTGGTCCACTTCCTTGCAGATTGAAGTTGACTTCTAGAACTGGATCCTCCCCCATGATCCATGCTATCTCTATCAGCATTTTCTGATACTCCCCCTGTAGTTATGCTCTCTGAGACTTCAGAGTTTGACTTGGATCCTTCAGGATTTGAAGTATCAGAGCTTCCAGAATTATCAGAATTTGGCTCATCAGAACTAGATGAATCAGAGTTTGAAGAGCCAGTGTCAAGTTCTGATGCTTCTTTAGAGTCTTGAGACGTGGTAGGATCTTCAGCTTGCTCCCCCTGGACAGGTGCATTTTCCTTTGGAGTTGTTACCACAGATTCAATGATATCAGTACTTACAAGTTCAGAGTTTAAGTCATCAGATTTTACAGAATCAGAATTTAAGTCTTCATTTTCAAATCTCAGCTGATCGTGATCATTAAAATCTTCAAGTCCATTAATCTTCTTGTCATCAAAAGATACATTGATAGATTCCATGATAACTCTTGTTCTTAAATTATAGAATCTGAAGGCTTTTGTGGAAAGTGGATATCCAACAAAAATTCCTTCATCAGCTTTTAGATCAAACTTTGACAGCTGTTCAGGATGAGTCTTAAGAACAAAACACTTGCAACCAAATACATGAAAGTATTTCAGATTTGGCTTCTTTTTCTTCACCATTTCATATGGTGTTTTTCCATGCTTGTTTATGAGTGTTACATTCTGTATTAAACAAGCAGTCTGCATAGCTTCAGCCCAAAAGTAGGTTGGCAGCTTTGCTTCATCAAGCATAGTTCATGCAACTTCAATGAGAGTCTTGTTCTTTCTTTCTGCAACTCCATTTTGCTGTGGAGTTCCAGGTGTAGAAAATTCTTGTTTGATTCCATGCTCTTTGCAGAACTCTTCCATGATTGAATTCTTGAACTCAGTGTCATTATCACTTCTTATAATTTTAACAGAGTCTTTGACCAACTTATCCAGCTGTCTGACATGATCAGTTAGAGTAAATGCAGTTTCATTTTTCTTCTGCAAGAAGTACACCCAGGTGTACCTTGTGAACTTATCCACTATAACCATAACATATTTCTTCTTTGCAATAGACATGACATTGACCGGACCAAATAGATCAACATGTAGTAGGTGATAAGGCTCAAGAATTGATGACTCGGTTTTGCTCTTGAAAGAAGATTTTCTTTGTTTTGCCTTTTGACATTAAACACAAAGGCCATCAGGAGCAAATACTGATATTGGCCCTCTCACAAGATTTTTCTTTACAAGCTCATTTATGTTGTTGAAGTTTAAATGAGAGAGTCTTTTATGCCAATTACAGCTTTCTTCAATTGATGCTCTACTCATCAGACAGATTGCAGAACCATCATAACTTGCTGAAAGTTTGGCTTCATAAATGTTACCATGCCTGTAACCTTTCAGAACCACTTTTCCTGTAGAATTACTTACAACTTCACAGTGTTCTTCAAAGAAATCCATATGATAACCTCTGTCACATATTTGACTCACACTCAGCAGATTATATTTAAGTCCTAAGACAAGAGCTACTGATTCAATGATGACATTCCCAAGATTAATATTGCCATATCCCAGAGTTTTTCCCATGTTTCCATTTCCATAAGAAACTTATGGGCCAGCTTTCTCCATAAAGTCTGAGAGTAGGGCTTTATTTCCAGTCATATGTCCTGAACATCCACTATCCAGTACTAGGATGTTTCTCCTGTTGCCCTGCAATCACAAAGACCACTAATGGTTAGTTTTAAGGACCCATAGTTGCTTAGATCCTTTGGCCTTTTTAATTTTTTTAGCATTTGCAGCGGATTTAATATCAGAGTTTATATTAACATGCTGTTTATCAGAATTATATCAGACTTTGTATCAGACTTTACACTAGAAGGAATTAAAGCAACTTTCTTCAAAGAAGGTTTTATTTGATAATAATTATAGTATGAACTATGATATTCCTTACAAGTATAAATGGAATGCCATAAACTACCACAATGAAAACAAGGATATTGTGGCTTAAACCTAACAGACTGACTCTTAACTCCTAACTTAGGAGGTAAAGAGTTTATATTCTTATTCTTCCTGCAAAAAAAGCAAGATGGTTAGAGTTTCCACAGTTATAACATTTCTTTCTAGGGGCATTAAGAACAGGCATATAGTTATTGCTTTTATTCATACCTTCCTTTCCATTCCTATTTTTCCTAGCTGCCTTAAACTTGTTGACATTCCTAATTTCTTTCAGCTTATGCTTAAGCTGCTTCTTTGTCATTAAGCCTATGTTGACTTCAGCTGGTTTATCCTGTTCTAATTTGTCAAAAGTTGACTTCTCCTTAACTTCTATCTCAGACTCTTTCATCTTTTTAGAATCAGACTTTACAGTTTTAGCTACAAACCTAACAGGATTTACCTTTGGCTTAACAATTTGTTTAACAACAATTGGCTCAATTTGTTCAGTTCCTTTTTCACTTTTATCATCTCCATAACCTAAGCCCTCTTTCCAGTTTCCACTACTTAATAAGTTCTGAGTTGTTCTGCCAGAGTTAGTCCAAGTCCTGATAATCTCTTTTTCTTTTTCTAACTCAGTTTTGAGAGATTTATTCAATTTTAGCAATTCATCTCTAACATAAAAAACATCATCTCTCTCTTTCTGAGTTTGATGGAACATAACTAACTCCTTTTCTAAATAATCATTCATTTTCTTAAACGCAAGATTTTTAGAAGTTAATCTTTCACATGTTAAAGTTTGATCTCTGTAGCTAATGAACATGGTTTTAAGATATAATCTCAACTCATTAATATCATCAGTATGAAAGGCATAAGTTGTTTGAGGTAACTTTAATTCAGCAGTTTCAGGACTGCCATCAGCATTTGCCATCAAGTCATAGTTCACCTCATCTTCAGAATCTGAAGAGTCTGTCCAGCTTTTCTTCTTTGTGACAAGTGCCTTGCCTTTGTCACTTTTTCCTTTCTTGTAGTCAGGAGATATGTGGCCTCTTTCATCACAATTATAGCATTTGACATTTGAGTAATCTCCTTTGTCAGGCTTTCCTCCTCTGCCTTCAGATTTTCTGAAACCCTTCTTATCAGTACTTCCACCTTTCTTGAAAAACTTCTTTCCCCTTCTGAATTTCCTGTAGGCTATCCTTATGATACCCTTCACCATAAGAGCACACAACTTCATCATCTGTAATAACCCCAATTTTTGGAAAATTTTGAAACCCGGATGAATAGTAACTTTTGCTGACAATGCTGATTAAGGAAAATTATCAGACCACGTTATATAGGAGTACTGTTATGGAAATTCTAAGATCGTATTAGTATTCCATAAAGTAAATGAGTGTATGTAAAGGTCATTAGAATTCGGATCCGGACACTTTATTTTTTTCCCGAAAATTCACCAGATACGGAAAGAATTGAGTATAAGGTAACGTGATAAAAATGATTTAAATTCAAGGATTTTAAGAGAGGATCATAAAAAGGAATATAAAATATTGAGAAAGGTTTAGGGGAACCCAAGTAATAAGATCCCGGGTATGATCCCTCAAACGATAAACGAGAATGAAAGTTAAGCGAACCGTATAACAGATAAGCAGTCATTAGCCAAGTAATTAGGGGTTAATCAAAGAGGTTAGTGGATGATGATGTCATGACGCTATCAAGAAGAAGACAAGTGTAACGAGATGACCTAAGCTTGATGACCTAAGCATGACAAGTGGGAAGGATTGGTTGGTTGATTGTGAGCCACACATTTTTCACCATGGTAAAAATTTAATTTATTTCCAAGACAAAAGGAAGCAACCAACCAACAAATATCATAACACAAATACAAATTGAAAGTTGACTTTCCCATTTCAAGAAGAAAGCTCTCGGCTAAAACAAACCCAGCAACTTCAAACTGCCATATCTCCTTCAATACTCACTCAAATGTTGTGTTCTATAGCTCGTTGGAAAGGTATTGAGATGGCCTAAAACTCTTGTTCACAAGTCTCTTCCAAATAAGCATGGTAAGACCCTCATTTTTACAGTTCTTTAAATCGGACTTTTAGAAACTTCAAAGCCTAACTTTGTGTTTTTGATTTCTTTGAAAAGATCAAGCTTGTAGGAGGCTCCATAAGGCTTCCTAGTAACTTTCCAACCTCCAAGAAAGGTATAAATCTTCACACCCTTTAGTAATAAGTTTGAATGTTGAAGTTTGGAGATGGTTTGGATGGATGAGTAGTAATTTGAATGATAAGCATGATTCGAGCTTAATTGTTAAGTAGTTTAGTTGAATTTGGAGATGTTATAATATATGATTGGATTGAGATACTTGAGCTTATTATGACTGAAATCAGTAGCATTGATGTGTATCTTGAGTTGTTGTTGATTGGTAGTTGGATTGATGTGATTTGGAATGGTAAAAATTTGGGAAATCGCGTAAACATAGCCGTCGTAATGTCCGATATACTTTAGACTGTTTTTGCTCTTAACATCAGGACCCGAGAACTCCCTGTTAGATTTTGACCATTGCCATGATTAGATAGTTCATGTTACGAGCTTCGTTTTGATATATGGTTCGCTTAAATCCGATGTACGGTTTAGGAGAAACGACCGTTTTAAGTAACGGCGTTTCGCGACCGAACCATTACCCCTCGCCTTACTTTGAAACCTTGGTTAAGGCCCTTAAATGACTAATTGGAATATAAAACAAATATGTAAAGTGGATTAGGAAGTTGGTAAGGTACTCATGAAAGAATCGCCTTAAAACCCTTAATGGTTAATTTATTAAAAATGGTGGAGCCGAGGATACTCGAGCGACTTAAGTGAATCGTTAAGCGCGAAAGCGAACGTTAGGACTCTAAATGGTTAAAGTCTAGTTTCTTAAGCGACCGGGGTTTAATTCCGACTTATGTTGTTGTTCATAGGTTATCGGACCCACTCTAAGCTTAAGTCTATCCGGGAGCACTCAGGCAAGTTTTCTACCCGTTATACTGTTGTTGTGATGTATATGTGTATATGCATTATCTTGTGATAAATGCATGATTGTTATCAGCAAATTCTTGCGATATATTGGAGCATGTGATATGGTATATATGCATGTCTGTTTCGTAATCTTGATATATATCTGTTGGTTCAAATGCTTATTAGTTGCATAATACCTATGCTAGAGATAAGCGGTAATTTGCATATACCCTTAGAAAAGGGGACCCCAAGGTGAACATATTTCTAAACCGGGAGTCGATGTTCCCGAGTATATTATATATATATATATTTATATATATATGGATATAGTTTTCAAAACTATTGATCGAATAAGATTTATTCGATAACTTTATTTTATTTAATAAATATTATTTGAATATTCATTCGAGGACTTATGACTCTGTTTATTCTATTTAATGATTATTAATTGGATATTCCTTTGAGGATGTATGACTCCGTTTATTTTATTTAATGAATATTATTTATAATATTCATTCGAGGTATTATGACTCCGCTTATTATTTAATAATATTCTTTATTTTATTAAAGAATAATGTTTCGATAATCAAACTTATTTTCGATTATTCAAATAAAGATTATACTTTCGTATAAGTATATCTTTGGTTATTTAATATCCATTTCAAGTATGAGTTTTAAAACTTCTACTTCAATTATTTTTATAAAGATTATTCTTTATGGGAATATTATTTAAATAATAATATTTAGATATTTTCTAAATATATTGGGACTAATTTATTTTAATAAATCAGCAGTACTCCAAATATTCTTAAAAATGTTTTCGAGTCTTCAAAATGATTTTTAAAGTTAGAGTGGACCCCAAAACTCATTTTTATATTTAAGATCTTCCTTTCAAAGGGGATTTAAATACTCGCTCAAAACCTGGGGGATCCGGCTCTGTGGTGTAGTTTACATTCGCAACGTGGTTGCTGTTTTGAGGAAACAATTTGATTACTTGCCCAACGTCCGGGAAGTAAGTCCATCTAATTGAGTCGGCATAAGCGACAGGCCGGGGTATGGTCTATCAAAGTGTAAGTGGCTGGGTGGCAGTCCATCAACGCGTAAGAGGCCGGGTGGCGGTCCAGCACAAGGTCCTTATGTGGCCAGGGTGATGACCGGTGGGGGATTCATCCATCTACTAGTAGAAAAGGTTACTTATTGGTATCTTTGCCTGATCAGCAAGATATCAGGTTTATGCCAAAATTCTTTTCTTTCCAAAATTCATTGGATATTGCAACTCTGTTTATAATTTTCATAACAGAGGTTTTCAAGGAGTGTATGAAATGTATATATATATAGGTGTATATATATATCGAGACTTAATGAAGTATCTCGTAACTTCATTATTTATAATGATATTTCAAGGATTGAATCTATTCAAGTCTTATCTTGTAGTCTCATCTGGGTAATGAACTTTTGAAACTGATTATAACTTGAACGGTGGTAGTTCAAGTACTATTCGGATATAAGTATATTAGAGTATCTTGTAACTTCCTCTTTTAAACTTATATCTAGCAAATGATTATCTTATGCATGTCAAAGATTTTCAGAAAAATATTGAGACAAGGTTAGATATATGAGATCACCTTGCAATGATAGTTTTATACAGTTATAAACTGGAACTCTGTGTATATTATGCATGGAAGAGGACTTCCAAGATTTTGAAAAGTATATATGTATATATACTGAATATTTTGTGACTTCATCGCATTAAGATATCAAACTTGGTCCATTTCTTTTGACCAAGACTTTCATGAGTACTATGAGAAGGCTCATATATTGTTAATCATTATACATATTATTTTGGTGGGCTTGCTGCTCACCCTTGCTTTCTTCTTTCATCACACAACAACAGATAGAAAAGATGAACAGGACCAAGCTCCCAATTCGCGAGCGGATAGGAAACGTTCCACAGTTTCCTATAGGCATTGATGTCGCTGTAGCTGAGGTAGGAACTACCAATAGGCTAGGCTTTCAACTTTTGATGTACCAGACTTATGTATCTTTATCAATTGTAATAATGACAAAGAAATATAAATCTATTCAGAAACCCTTTTAAGGTGTAATGGCATATAATTTTGGAATAAAATGACTCGTGTTACTTTTGGATATTCATCTCTGAGACTATAACTTGTGGTGTGTGTGTTTATTGTGGGGTCACAGTACAGAGTAGTTGATTGTTTATTAAGATTGGGTGTTATTAAGGGAAATGGAACTCATGACAACCCGGATCCCCGACCCCGGATTTGGGGGTGTTACATCATCTCTTCATCAGCATCTATTTCAGGTAAACTTTCAGTTTCTGAATCATCATCATCAGAACTTGATGATTCTGAATCAGACTTTGTGATGAGAGCTTTTCCTTTGCCTTTCTTTGAGACAACCACTTTGGGGAATTCCTCCTCAGCCTTAAGAGCAACTGTCCTTGACTTTCTTCTTCATCTCCTGCTTCTTTGATCCATCTCAAGTTTATAAGTCTTGAGCATACCATAAATTTTATCAAGAGTAGTTTCATCAAGAGCATAGTTGTCTCTTATAATAGTAGCCTTCAAATCCTAACTTTCAGGAAGAGTTAAAAGGAATTATAGATTTGAATCTTCAAGTTCATATTCCTTGTCCACCAGTGACAGATCATTCAAGAGTTTGACAAACCTGTCATATAAGTCAGTTAATGACTCATCACTTTTTGAGTCAAAGTGCTCATACTCTTGAGTGAGAATAGTCTTCCTGTTCTTCTTGATTGCATCAGTTCCCTGGCATATTAGTCTCAAAAGCATCCTATATCTCCATTGTAGTCTTGCAGTGAATTACCCTGTTTGACATGACATTATCAATGGCACTATGCAGCAAATGCCTTACCTTTGCATCCTTGGCAATGGATGAGATATCTTCAGCTGTGTACTCACTTTTCTCCTTTGGTATGGTCTTTGCTGGCTGATCTACAACTATAACAGAGAGCTTGGTTGGCTTATGTGGTCCTTCATTAATTCTGTCAAGATATTCTGGATCTGTAGCTTCCAGAAACATAGCCATCTTCACTTTCCATATGTGGTACTCAGAAGGTCTTAGTATGGGAACCCTTATAGTCTCATATCGACTGTGGATTTGAGTCTTTTGAGTTTCTTCAGTTTTAGCGGGCTTAGGTTGGATTTTCTACTTCTTCAGACATGATTGTTTTGGATCTTTACTGTATGTGTGTTAACAGATAGGCTCTGATATCACTTGTTAGGTCGCACAATACTGTAGAAGGGGGTTGAATACAGTATAGAATACAATCAAATCGATTTTGAACACAAGTAACAGTAAACAGATATATTCGATATAATAAACTCTGTTACAATGGAATTGTTCTCTCTCAGTGATGAACAAATATCACGAGAGCTGCTAGGTTACAATGTATGATCTTCTCGATAATGATAACACATATAGTGTAAACCTATGTCTGTGTTTATATAGTACACAGTTACAAGATAACTTGTAATTGATATGGAATATAATTCTGTCTCCTAAAATATATCAATCAGATATCTTATACAATTCTTTAAGTCCTCTAACTCTTTCCATGCATATCTTCTTTTTGTATAAGTCTCCATCCTCTCATCTTGCTCTATTTCAAGCTCATAAGTTTTTAGGATGCCATACAGTCTCTCCAAGGTGAACTCCGTGTAATCCTGAGAATTTCTCAATGAGACTGGCATTGGTTTCCACTCCTTTGGAAGAGATCTAAGGAACTTGAGATTAGAGTCTTTTGTTTGATAGACTCTTCCATGCAACTTCAGAGCATTTAGTAATTTTTGAAATCTACTAAAAATATCAGTGAGAGACTCACTATCTTCACAATGAAAGTGCTCATATTGCTGAATTAGCAGCTGCATCTTATTCTCCCTTACCTGCTCAGTACCATCACAAATAATCTGGATAGTGTCCCAAACCTCCTTGGCTGTTTTGCCGTTAATGATGTTATCAAACATATCACCATCAACTCCATTGAACAATATATCACGGCCTTCTTGTCTTTCCTGACTTGCTCAATATCAGGGTCAGACCATTCATGCCTTGGTTTTGGAACAGATGGCTCATTTCCAGTTGCAACTCTCATTGGTACATGAGGACCTCTCTCTATGCAATCCACATAGGCCTCATCTTGGGAAAGAAGATGTAGGTGCATCTTCACCTTCCAGTGGTGATAATTATCTTTGTCCAGAAAAGGAATCTTAATTACAACATCCTTCTTGTTCATCTTGCTGTTTGTTGTGATCTTTACACTCTTTGTACTTCAAGAGCTCGCTCTGATACCAATTATTATTCCCTATCAATACAACAAGAATTACAGAAGGGGGTTGAATGTAATTCTGGCTTCTTTTCAAGATTTTAAAATAGTTCTTACTTGATAATATATATATGTGTTTGATTTGCAGAGTGCGGAATAAATGAATTTTATGAATCAAAACACAAAGTAATAAAAATACAAGCTTTTAAAACTTTCTGGTGGATATATATATCGAGTGAGAACCCTGTGAAGCTTGAATAGCTCACAACTGCTTACAAGTATGAACAACTAAACTTACAGAGAAATGCTACAGAATACAGCTTGAAAATGTTTATCTGAGAATGTGTGTGCTTAGTTCGATAAATGTTCTACTTGCTACACTTGGTTTATATATCACCAAGTTTACATGACAATAACACAAGATAATAAAACAAAACATATCTAGTATAACTCCATGTTGCTTCACTACTCTATTCCAGCATCTTTGAATATCATCATAATAGCATAGAAATGGCAATGCTTCTTTGTTCTCAAATCCCTGCTAAACAGGCTGCCACATTCCTTTTGCAAACACTCGACACATGTGACTGTGTAATATATAATAGATGATGTCAAAGATTACTAGAGCTAACAATGTCATTAGCATCTCTGATCATAGTATGAAGCAAATCAAATGGACACCTGATCTGAGTAGAAGATTAATGAACAGTTATTTTCAGTAATCAGTTAAGCTTGGGGTCAACCCTAAGTATGTTGTATTGTTATCTAAATTTGTATTTTGTACTTGTAACACTTAAAGTCTGTAAGAATGCAAAGGAGCAGACTGGAGTCTTTTTCCTAAAATAGTATCAAGCCTAAGGATTCTATCTAGAAGAAGATTATGCCTCAGAAGAATTTTGAAGAAGCTTGGAGTTGAATAAATCTGTTTGGAGAAAAATATTCTAAGTCAAGATCTCTACAAGTCACAAATTTAATGTTATAGAGAAGTCATTCGAGAACTCCAGAGAGTACCGACGGATAAGCAATATCTACTCGATGGATGAGCAATATCTACTCGACGGATGAGCAATATCTACTCGGCGGATGAGCTATATATCTATTCGATGGATGAGCAATATCTACTCGACGGATGAGCTATATATCTATTCGACGGACTGAGCAATATCCACCGGGAGTAGAGAAATCAGGAAAGCTACTCGAGAACTCAAGAAGATATCGACAAGCCAATTTTAAAGAAGTGAAGATTGGAGATATCGACAAGTCATTCCATCACTAGAGAACTCCGAGTTATCGATAATTCATAGTGAAGATGTGAAGACTAGAGATCTCGACAAGCTAAAGACCTCTACAAGTCAAACTCAATATGGAATGCTAGAGATCTCGATAAGCCTATGTACTTATCAAGATGTCAAGTGTTCTGTTAATTCAAACTGGCGATCTCGAAGTACAGTCTCAAAGTACAGAATTGCAGATCTGTTTAATATCCAAGATAAACAATCAATAAACAATCTAATAGCTGGATTGACAAGTCTACAAAAAGCAGCTTGAAGAGTGTGCAAGATCAATGGCAAAGATTGACTGACAGAGGAAGATTAAAGTAAACATGGGATGCAAAAGATATGCTAAGCCAAAAATGGAAGATCTGCTTTTCTATAAATAGAAATGACAAGTGACAGTTTAGAAAAGCTAATAGCATGTTTATTATCCACTGTGTAAACCAGCAGTTAACTGAGTTATAAAGTTAACACCGGTCCTCTAGTTAGATGTAATAATTTAGATCAAATCTCTTGTATCACTCTCAAGAAGAAGCTGAGCTCTTTAACATCAAAGAGCTTAGAAATTTTGTAGCAAAACAGTCTTAATTTTTAATATAAAAATTACGTGAGTTTTGAAGATTTGTGTTCTTTATTTTATGCAAGTTTAAATTCTGCATGAACACTTTTCTATACAAGATTTAATTTACTTTGTTTAACCATTAACTTTCAAGAAAAACCTAAAATCAGAAAAACACATTCACCTCCCCCCCCCCCCGTGTGTTATTCATTACCTAACAAGTGGTATCAGAGCCAAATCTGAAAGTAAATAGATTCAAGATCTTGGAAGAATGAATACACAGAAAATCAGTAGCATCAAAATTCCTACCTTTGACAAAGCTAACTACACTCTTTGGAAAAAGAAAATGATGTTGTTTATCAAGATGGCCAATCCATTCTATATTCAGATCCTCAAGAATGGACCATTCATTCCTGTGGTAAGAGTTGAGGAATCTACAGATTGAGACATGGTCATACCAGCTCATTATGCTCCTAAAGATCCAGCTGAGTATTCTGACCCTAAAAAGGAGAAAGTCTCCCTGGACAACAGCTTACAATTGATATTGATTGAGTCACTTGACAATGTGATGTACAACAACATTGTTAACTGTGACACTACCAAGTAAATATGGGAGAAGATTGAAATACTCTGTGAAGGAACTGAGGAAGTTAGATCTAATCAAAGAAGGATACTGATTTCATAGTATGAGGATTTCATGGCTAAGCCCAAGGAAAGCATTAGTGATGTATCTGAAAGATACAATAAGCTGATAAATGACTTGTAGCTTGACGATAAATACTATGAAGCTGAAGAGGTGAATCTAAAGTTCTTGCTTACTCTCCCTGACCATTTGGAACAAAAAATATCAGTAATCAGGGAAGGGAGAGACTTGAGCAGAATAACTCTGGAAGTTCTATATGGAATTCTCCAAACTTATGAACTAGAGATAATTTAAAGGCAATCATTGAGATATGGCCAAGGAAATGTTGTAGATGGTTCAAGTGCTTTAATAGTAAATGAAGGCCAAACATCCAATGATGAACTAAGATCTCATATCCCAGTTGCCTCAACAAGTGAGCAGAGAATAATTGATTCACAAGAGCAAGTTATACTAGAGTTGGAAAAGGATGAGTTCTATACTCTTGAAGAACTGGATAAGCTAGATCAGTCAATGGCATATCTGGCTAGAAAATTCTCTAACATTAGAGTAAGGAAGCCAAGATACTTCAAAAGTAAAGGACAGTCCTTTAATAAAGATAGCAGCTGGAAAGAGAAAGGGAAGTACAATTCTGATAGCAAGAGTGGTTACAAAACTGGATCTGTTGACATATCTAATATAAGGTGCTTCAATTGTGATGAACTAGGCCACTTTCCTACAGAATGCAGGAAACCCAATAAGGCAAAGAAAGATAAAGCGTATCTTGAGCTTGAAGCAAAGTATGAATCTCTTCTAAAGAAACAGCAAAGCAAAGCTTATATTGCAGAAGGTAAAAGTTGGGATGACTCTGAAAATGATGAAGATGAAGAACTAGGAAACTATGCACTCATGGCCTTAGAGCAAGGAGAGTCATCCTCATCTAAATCACAGGTACCAAATCTTACCTCCACTGATTTAAATGTGAATCAATATAAGGAAACTGTTGAAAAGATGAGCACAAAAATATTTCACATTCATACAAGCATGGTTGATGCTAATGAAGAAGTTAGCAGATTAACAAAGTTAAATGAGAAGCTTGAAAGTGAAAAACAAGAAGCTGAATTGTTGACAGTGGAGCTTGAAGCATTAAAACAAGAAAATGGCTATCTGAAAAACAAGCTCAAGTGTGCAAATGAGATTGAGGCCGTGCTAAGAGAAAAACTGGAGAAAAGTGAAGTAAAGTTGAAGTCCTTCAAGAATGCATCTAAATTGGTTGGTCAGTACCATGAGAAAAATAAACCATGTGCAAACATTGCCATTGGTCTTGATTATGATACCTTAAAAAGTAAAAAGAAAAACACTGGTGATAGAGGAAAAGCAACAAAGAGTGAAAATGTTCCAGTAATGGTGAAAAATGTTGGGTCACCTGTGTTTAAGACTTCTGAGGTAAAATTCAGTGAAGAAGAATTGATTATCAAGCAAGAAATTGCAGATGAGGATAATGAAAAGAAGAATACAAATTCAATCTAATCTTCCAAGGCTGAAGAAAATCTTATGGACAATCAAAGTACCAAGACTCTTGTCAAAGAAACCAAGATTGAAGATGCACGAAAGAAGAAGAAAAATAGAAGTGGAAGAATGGGGATAAACAAAAGCGATAATCTGGCCTATGTTACAGATGTTCCAGGCAAGAAGTGTGGAAAATGTGGTTGTACAAATCATCTAACTCACCTTTGTAAAAAGGGTGTTAGTAAGCCAACAGAAGGAGCTTGCAAATACAATGAAGCAGATTTAAATGATCCATACTCATTCTGTGATAAGTTTGACTGTATACCTTGCAACTTGAAAGTGATGAAGAGTTGCCACAAACTGAGAGTAGATCTTAAAGAATCAAAAATTGAGTCTACATCAGAAAGGGATAGTGCACAACAATCATTGAATTCTATTTTATCTGAAATGAATCACTCTACTTCTGCTAAATCAGTTAACAAGAAGAAAGTACCCAACACTGCTTGGGTCATTAAACACACCTGAATCTCATTGTGTGCATGGCAAAGTGAAGAAAGTCATATGGATCATTGACAGTGGATGTTCCAGACATATGACAGGTGATAAGGCCCTGCTATCACAGTTTGAGGAGAAAGCTGGCCCATTGGTGACTTTTGGAGACAACAGTAAAGGATTCACAATGGGATATGACAAGATTGTTTCTATTTTTATTATCATTGATAATGTAGCACTAGTAGCTGGCCTTGAGGTGAATCTTCTCAGTGTTAGCCAATTTGCAGACAAAGGCTTTGAAGTTTTATTCAACAAAGAAGAATGCACATTTATCAGCAAGAAAACTGGTGAAATTGCTCTGAAAGGAGCAAGGAAAGGAAGCTTGTTTGTTGCAGACTTGGACCCAACAAATAAGGATGTATTTGCTGCTTCTACACCAAGGAATCAGAAGAACAAAGCAAGTTATGGCATAAGAAGCTGTCTCACTTGAATTTCAAGGCAATTAACAACTTAGTCAAAAAGGAGTTAGTGAGAGACATGCCCAAGCTGGAGTTTCCTCAAGTTGAAGTATGTGAAGCTTGTCAGAAAGGAAAGATGAAAAGATCTAGTCACAAGTCAAAAACTGTGAATTCTATTAGCGCACCCTTGCAGCTTATTCACATGGACTTGTTTGGGTCAGTAGATGTCTTATTAATCTCAAGGAACAGATATGTACTTGTGATAGTGGATGATTTCTCAAGATACACTTGGGTAGAGTTTATGTACTCTAAAGATGAAACTCCACATATCATAATTGAGCACATCAAGAAGAGAGAAAAACAGGCTGAGGATTACAATTGTGTGAGAAGACTGAGAAATGACAATGGAACAGAATTCAGAAATGCTACATTAAGTAAATTCTGCAAAGGCAAAGGCATTGTTTAAGAGTTCTCAGCTGCTAGGACACCTCAACAAAATGGAGTAGTTGAGAGAAAGAACAGAACATTGATTGAAGCTGCTAGAACAATGATGCAAGATGCCAAATTGCCAATAAGTTTTTGGGAAGAGGCTGTCAACACTGCATGATATACTCAGAACAGATATCTCATTAATAAGGCATATGGCAAGTCACCCTACTTAATCGTGTCCAGGAGAAAGCCTACTGTAAAGCATCTTCATGTGTTTGGAAGCAAGTGTTATATTTTGAAAGACAACTCTGAATATGTGGGAAAATTTGACTCAAAGATCTTTGAAGCAATTTTTCTGGGATATTCATTGGAAAGAACAGCCTACAAAGTCTATGTGATTTATCAAAAGAAGATCATGGAAAGCACAGATCTGACCTTTGATGATGACAAGTTTCCAGGCTTGGAATGCCTTGATGATAATGAAGCTAAAGAACTTGCATTTGAAAACCTCAACATTGATAGTGATTCTGATGGAGAAGTTGAAGTTAATGCACAACAAATGATGAATGAGGAGACTAATAAACAAGAAAATCATGGGGGTGGAAGCTCATCTCAAACACCTGAATTTGATAGCACAAACTCAGGGGGAGAAAGAGAAGAAGGATCTATTAGTCACACCAATAATGAAGAAAATGATGAAGGCACAAGTCAACAAACTCACACAAGGAAGTGGGATAGAAGTCACTCCAGAGAGGCAATTATTGGTGATCCTACTGCTGGTGTGAGGACTAGAAGTGCAACTACAAATGAGTGCCTGCATGCATGTCTGAAGCAGAGCCTAAGAAAATTGATGAAGCTCTACTGGATCTTGACTGGATATCTGCCATACAGGAAGAGCTGAATCAGTTTGAAAGAAGCAAAGTCTGGAAGTTAGTTCCTGCATCAAAGAACAGAAGCATTATTGGAACAAAGTGGGTGTTCAGGAATAAAATGGATGAAAATGGTATAGTTACCAGAAACAAATCAAGGTTGGTTGCAAAAGGCTACTCACAAGAAGAAGGGATTGATTATGATGAAACTTTTGCTCTTGTTGCAAGACTTGAAGCTATAAGAATTTTTCTAGCATTTGCTGCACATTCAAATTTTAAAGTGTTTCAAATGGATGTCAAAAGTGCCTTTCTAAATGGTGAGCTAGAAGAAGAAGTTTATGTGCAACAGCCTCCTGGCTTTGAGGATCCAAAATTTCCAAATTTTGTATATAAGTTACTCAAGGATCTATATGGACTAAAACAGGCACCTAGAGCTTGGTATGATACACTATCAGATTTCCTATTGAAGCATGGTTTTACTAGAGGAACCATAGACAAGACTCTCTTCTACAAGAAACATGGTGAATATATGATCCTAGTTCAGATCTATGTGGATGATATCATCTTTGGTTCTACTAATGAGAAGCTGTGCCAAAGATTCTCCAAGCTTATGCAAAGTGAATATGAAATGAGTATGATGGGGGAACTGAGTTACTTCCTTGAACTTTAAGTCAGCCAAAGAAATGATGGTATCTTCATCAGCCAAACTAAATATGTCAAGAATCTTTTGAAAAAGTTTGGAATGGTTGATTGTTCTCCTGCATCTACACCTATGTCTACTGCAACAAAGTTGGATGAGGATAAAAAGGGCAAGAGTGTAGATATCTCAAGCTATAGAGGGATGATTGGATCATTGCTTTGCTTAACAGCAAGTAGACCAGACATCATGTTTACAACATGTCTATGTGCAAGATTTCAAGCCAATCCAAGAGAATCACATTTGATGGCTGTAAAAAGGATTTTCATATACTTGAAGGGGACTCCTAACTTGGGATTATGGTATCCTAAGGGAACTGGTTTTGAAGTTGTTGGATACACATATACAGATTTTGTTGGATGCAGGGTTAAAAGAAAGAGTACCAGTAGAAGCAGTCAATTTCTTGGACAAAGACTTGTATCTTGGTACAGCAAAAAACAACAATTTGTATCAACTTCTACAGCTGAAGCTGAATACATAGCTGCAGGAAATTGTTGTGCTCAAGTGCTTTGGATTAGAAATCAGCTAATCCAGTGAATCATTCTAGGATAAAGCACATTGATGTGAGGTACCATTTTATTAGAGAACATGCTACTAATGGTACCATTGAGCTCATTTTTGTACCAACAAAAAAATAACTAGCTGACATTTTTACTAAACCTTTGGATGAAGCAACTTTCACTAGACTTGTAAGTGAAATTGGAATGTTCAATTCTTCATCCTAAAGGCAAGAACTCAGCTAATGGTTTGCAGCAGATTAATCTCCAGTAAATTAAAATTAATTTGATTAAATTGGAAATTAACTGAAATATGAATTATAAATATTTCAGAAATCTCTGTATATTTTCTTTTCAAATTCAATTATCTTAGAATTTTTCAAATTCTGAGTAAACTGCTTAGTTGTTAATTTACATCCTTAATATGTAAAATTAACTCAAGGCAGAATTACAATAACCAAAAGTATTTAGAGAACCGAGTTCTCGATAAGTATAAATTGACTTCTCGATAAGTCATTTTAGGACTTATCGAGTGAGTCCTCGATAAGTCCACTTACTGACTTCTCAATAGGTTTAAAATGACTTTAAATGACTTATCGAGTGAGTCCTCGATAAGTCCACTTACTGACTTCTCAATAGGTTTAAAATGACTTATCGATAAGTCCTTGTAGAGTTCTCTAATAGTGTTCATTCACAGAGTTCTCTACAAGTACAATTCTTGACTTATTAAAAACTCAGAACTGAGATAATTTAAATTAATAAATTATTTTGGTAAAATACTTTTGGAAAATTTATTCTAATTTTATTTTGAATTTATTCAAGTAAAAGTTAGAATTAGTTCAGTCCAATCTTTGGAAAAGCTGGGTATTTATTTGACATTTCGATAAGTCAAGTTTGAGTTTTCTCTAAGAGTAATTTAAAATGACTTCTCGACATGTACTTCACTTCTCTAAATGACTTCTCGATAGACAAACTCCAAATGTCTATTTTTGAGTTCTCGGCGAGTCATCTTCTTTTACTATAAATACCTAGACTTCTCGATACATACTATTACTCACAGCTTTTGAGATCTAAAATGACCTAGCTTTCAATCCAAAACTGTTTTCTCTCTCATATTTCATTCCTTCTCAGAAATTTCTCTTACCCATTCATTCTCATCAATCAACAATGGCCCAAAATGTTGCTAGGACATTTATCCCAGAGAAAGGAACCAACTATCTTGCTTTCACTGATGCAAACCAAGCTCCTGATAGTTTCAGAGGTTTGTGAAACTGCTGTCTGAATCCTATCTTGCAGGTGCTTTGACTGCAAATCCAGTACTTTATCTAGACGTACTGCATGAATTCTGGACTATAGCGGTAGTAAGGACTGATGTTAACAATAACTCTCTTTCTTTGGTGGTGACATGCACAATTGGAGGCCAACGAATAGAATTCAATGACCAAGATGTGAATAGAGCCTTGGGGCTGCCAACTGAGAATCTGGTGGAGGTACCAACTCCTGATGAACTAACTGAGTTCATGGACTTCATCAATTATGGTGGGAGATTCAACCTGTCAAGTTTAAACATAACCAATCTAAGGAAGAAGTGGTCATTCATCTTTGACTCTGTAGTAAGGACCTTTACTTGCAGAAAAATAGGATATGACAATATCTCAAGTGTTGTGCAAAAGCTGGTGTATTCAATTGCCCACAACAGACACCTGAATGTTGGTCTGCTGATCCTGGAAGAACTTGCAACCAGGATGGTTATGCCTCTAACAGCTAGAGGTAAGGAAATCTTCTTTCCTAGATTTATTATGTCCACTTTAAATAATAAAGTAGCTGACATACACCTACTGAATGGTATAGATAGTACTAAAATAGGAAACTGTAAGCAAGTGTCCAAATAATATTTGGCTCACTTACTACAACGAATAAGTTGAATGTAATTCTGAAAATTACTCCATTCATGTTGGAGAGATTTAGGACTTGTCCTTATCCTATGCGTGACATGAGATCCAATGCACAATCTAGTAAAGCTATGATTCCTGAACCTGTGGAAGTATAAACACATGATTACCAACAGGGATCTTCCCATGCTGCAACCATTCTTTCACAACCTTTAGAGGCTAGGAAACCAACTACCTCATCTTCCCAAAAAGGTGAGGTCAGTAAAAGGAAGAGAAAGGGGATAAGCCTAGCTGTGATAACTGAGAGTGGTGAGGAGAGAGCTGAAAAAGAACCATCTATGGTCAAAAGATCCAAAAGGAACAAATAAACTGAGCTGGCCCATCTACCCTCCTCTACATCCTCTCAACAGGATGCAGTTGTAAAAACAACCAGGAGTGAGTCTGCACAGCCTGCACAAGAAGCAATTCAAGTGTATGGTAGGAGAAAAAAGGAAGGCACACATTGTGAGAGTACATCTCTTGAAACTCCCTCATCTATTCAGAGGGAGCTGCCAACACTCACAACTGAGCAACAATCTCTTTTATCTAATATTTCTTCTATTCCAATTCCACTTGAATCCATTTCTCAAGTGCACCAAAAATCAAGTGACTTAGCTCAAGAAGCAGTGCTCTCCACCCAGACACCTCATTTAGATGGTGAGAGGCTACATGCTGGGGTAGACCTTGATGACACCATCACAAACATGAGGGATTCATCAGTCTTTACTGAAGACCCCATGGATACCTCTAATGCACCTTCATGTGC
Organism: Apium graveolens; assembly: GCF_009905375.1. NCBI lineage: Eukaryota > Viridiplantae > Streptophyta > Magnoliopsida > Apiales > Apiaceae > Apium > Apium graveolens. The sequence continues at coordinate 89,222,458 of NC_133649.1, forward strand.
AAAACAGTCTTCATATACTGAAAGGTTTGAGGGTAGTACTCCTGAGGGGGAGCTATCTAAATCCTCTCCAATTCAATTGGAGATTCCTAAAAAAGGAACAACTCCCCTCATAACTCTAGCACAAGTTGCCTTAGCAGTCAAAGCTAGAAGTACAATTGCCTATGGCAATGTCATGAGAAAGGCAAGTATAGAACATTTATGTGTCAGTATGTTACAAGTTATACAAGGGTTTGAGGCTGGTGTACATGATAGTAACCTAGTCAAATCCCCTTCAATTCAATTGGAGGTTCCCACTACAAGTGAGGAATAATACACTATTAAAACCACAGAGCAATCTGTGAGTCAAACTGTGACCCTAGTCATAGGTGTTCTAAATGATTCATTCACCTCACAACTTCAAGTTAGTATTCTCTTATCTGATGAAATGAGTATTATTACACCTATATGGATTACCCCTAATCATATGATCACAGACAACTCTTCTCAGCCCCCTCTTATTTTCGTAAGTCAAACATAACTGAGCCTTTCATGTGAGAATAAGAGAAAAGATTGAGAGAAAAATAGTGAATAAGAGAGGCATGATCCTTCCTGACAAAATGAGAGGTAGATGAGTGTATGGATTTAGCAATCCTTGTGAGGGAATTCTGACTCTCAAAAGTCATGAGACTAGTGCAGTGAGAAGTAGTGAGACTACTTATTCAAAAGAATAGAGAGCTTAGGATTTTTTTTCTGACAAACTCTTTCTGCAGAAATAAGTGGAACCTCTATTCTATTTGATAAACTCATCTCCACAAATCTCACTAGAGCTTGAAGCTGCAGACAGTGTTCTAAATGGACAATGACGGTAGCTTGAAAAATGTGCATCTAGCTGGATCTTTCTACCTGGAGATAATGTCAAAAAGGGGGAGAATATATCTAATCGCCTGCCAAAACAACTGATGGATGTTGCCAGATAATAAAATATTTTAGTCTTTACATGGGGAGAGAAGAATAAATCTAAATGCAACTCAACAAAAGAAGATAAGATGGGAAGATTGGCTTCTGCATTTAGTTAAAGTTTTGACATCATCAATTAGAACTTGTGCATAATTTCATAATGAACAAGTTGAGGGAGATTGTAATATATAATAGATGATGTCAAAGATTACTGGAGCTAACAATGTCATTAGCATCTCTGATCATAGTATGAAGCAAATTAAATGGACACCTGATCTGAGTAGAACATTAATAAACAGTTATTTTCAGTAATCAGTTAAGCTTGGGGTCAACCCTAAGTAAGTTGTATTGTTATCTAAATTTGTATTTTATACTTGTAACACTTAAAGTCTGTAAGAATGTAAAGGAGCAGACTAGAGTCTTTTTCCTAAAACAGTATCAAGTCTAAGGATTCTATCTGGAAGAAGATCATACCTCAGAAGAATTTTGAAGAAGCTTGGAGTTGAATAAATTTGTTTGGAGAAAAATATTCTAAGTCAAGATCTCTACAAGTCACAGATTTAATATTATAGAGAAGTCATTCGAGAACTCCAGAGAGTACCGACGGATAAGCAATATCTACTCGAAGGATGAGCAATATCTACTCGACGGATGAGCAATATCTACTCGACGGATGAGCTATATATCTATTTGAAGATTTGTGTTCTTTATTTTATGCAAGTTTAAATTCTGCATGAACACTTTTCTATACAAGATTTAATTTACTTTGTTCAACCATTAACTTTCAAGAAAAGCCTAAAATCAGAAAGAAAAAAAAACACATTCACCCCCCCCCCTCGTGTGTGATTCATTACCTAACAGACTGTGTTGTCACTGTCAACAGATATTTGAATTTGATCATCCGTCGGGTACATGCTTGTCATCCGTCGGGTGTCTTTGTTGATCATCTGTCGGGTAGCTTTGTTGATCGTCCGTCAGGTAGCTATTTGACACTTGACTCCATTTCACTTATGCAGAATTACAAGACATCTCATATTTACAATTAATCAACCTATTCTGTATATCTACTAGTAGTCAACATGACTCATATGCTCCTACAGAATCTACACAGAGTTGATTGCAGAAATGTGCTACAATACCTATTATTACATAAGCTACTCACTCGATGGATGTCAAATCATCATCCATCGGGACTATATTGAATCATCCATCGGGACTATATTTGATCATCTGTCGAGTGCTATAAAATTCATTAAGTTAAATCTACTAAGGTATTTTGATTGATTTATCATCAAGTTCACAGCATATTCCTAACAAAATATATATTATTGAACTAGTAATTCATCAATCGGTATAATAACATCGACTAAAAAAAATATAATATTCATCCAGGCTAAAAAATTGTAGAACTGATCCATAGTAAAACAAAATTAGTTAAAATAAAATAATATAAAATATTCATCAGAGTTAAACAAAAGTATATTATTGATATGGTTTTAAACAAAATTAAAGTCAAACTAAATATAATTAGTTGGATTTGGTCAGTAGAATGGGTTTCCGGATAAAACAAACTCAAAATCAAATTAAATGTGATTCGTTTACTACTTACCTAGGCTAAAACTTATCGTTTAAAATTAAAAATTAATTATATTCTGTAAACAAACATAAAAATAACTATAATATTATATATTTTAATTAGTAATATTTTTTTCCAAATATAAATACCCTTAAATAAAAATATAAAATATAGATGTGTATATGAATAATTATTATCGAATCACATTATATAAAAATTTTGAATAAATAAATTCCGCATATTAAAAATTTCAATTCAATTTATATTAAAAAGGTAAATAATATTAGAAAATATCTGTGCATCGCTCAAATAATATCCTTATTATATCCCTATATATAATAAGCGTAAAAGACTTCTTATCCAAAATTTTCATGTACTGCCAAAATAATTTCAACCGCCGATATGATATTTTTAAATATCGACGATCAAGATTATATCTTAATAGAAAATAACCCTCTAAAATCAATTTAAGAAATTCTTAATACAACTATGAATATAAAATGATCACATTGTTCTAATACTATTCAAACACGAGAATACAATATAATTTCTGATTATGATCCTGGATAGAATATGAACAGAGGTTCAACCAACCATAAATATAAAGGAATTACATTTTTCTAATAATCCTCAAACACTAAAATATGATGAAATGATATAACCGTAATACGATTCAATATTTATTATATATAGCTATATAATAATATGATAAAAAGTAATTAAATTTAACATCTGTGTATTTTTTAATATATGCATATTTGTTGAAATAATATTGCAATAAATTATAAAAAATAATAACAATATAAATACAAACATCAAAAGTTATAATATACGTACATTAAAAAATTACTTTTTTATAAATTAAAAAATTAAAACATATAATAAATTTTAGAAAACCGTGCATCGCACGGGTTATAAGTTATTAGTATATATAACGTATATAGATGTATAAGAGTCCTTAAAAGTTAAGTCCTGTAAAATCTTCTTAAAAAAATGAAATTTGACTTGATCTACAAAAGCTTATGGACGAAGGCTTTCATCTCGCTAAGGCTCTACAAGACAGGCTATGCTTTTATCTATCTATCTATACTATACTATTATAAGCAGAACACCCTGTATTTGGCAGTTGTTGTTCGGTTATTTGGTACAGTTGTTTGGTACGACAAATAACAATCGTCAGATCTAAAGTCAGATAGATGGGAACCGTTGGATGCAATAATAAAATAATATTATATTAATATTTAAACTGCTCTCATGGATTTAAGGTTCGAACCCCGTCAACGGCTTATTATATTTAAACTTTTATATTCTTTATTTTAATAATATTTACAGGTTAGGGCTCGAGTCCCGTGAATAACGTATTATATTATATATCAATCTATACTACACTATTATAAGCAGAACACCCTCAATTTAATAATTGTTGGTCGGTTGTTCGGTACAGTTATTTGGAAAAAAGGCCCCAAATATTACTTTTTAAACACAAATGGCCCTCAATGTCACTATATAAAATTTTGGCCCCAAATGTCACTTTATACATAACATCGTCTACCATTTTTAAAAATTGCAATAACGGTACATCGGCTTCCATTTTAGCCTTTTAAAATTAACTTTTCCTTCTTCTCTAACGCAGAATGAGGGTTTACAACTATCTTATTCATATCCCTCTATTTTTCACATAACTTGTAAACACTACTCTATTGAGGATCCTCTATTTATTTTGTTCCTTCTCCATCAATAAATTACCGTTCTTCACCTTCTTCGTCATCAATTTAGGGTTTACAACACTTCCATTCTACTTATATTATGGATTTTAATGTATGTCTTTCTACTCTTATGTCTTTTCTTATTTATTTTTAAAATTAATTTATCTTTTCTCGTTGATATGATTATGTGTTAATATTTTTAGATAATAAAAGATATGCTGGTGTTTGTAATAATGCCCACCATGTGTTTGTATTATTGCATAGAACTGTTTTTAATTTAATTGTAAAAGCATCGGCCCTAATTGTAGTAATTAACGGAAACCTAATTAGTTGATGTCAACTAAGGACCCTCGTTTTATATTAGTTGATGCGGATCAAAGTGGTTACTACCTCAAGTTGACTTGTTATTTATATCATCTACGATATCATCGTACTAAAACTATATTAAATATTGAGCCTGTTAAGACTATTAAGGGTGTTATCAATAATGTAGTTGGATATTGTAATGGGTTGTTTTGTCTGTCAACTGACTATACACGTGTTATGGTCTTATGGAATCCATCCACTAGAAATTTTAGAAGACTGCCTACGATTGATTTGGATTTTGATGATTTGCGTTTGCGTCCGAACGATGTGTTTTTTTATGATGAGTGTAGTGATGATCTTAAAGTATTTGATAGGTACGCTTATGAATCCAAAAATATTGAAGTGTCAGTTTATAGCTTAAAATCTTATTCTTGGAGTAATATTGGAGATCTCCCTTTTGGATTAAGTGTTGGTAAAGGGGTGTTTGCAAAAAGAGCTATATACTGGAAGTTCTTTAAACATGAAGGAGATGATTGTAGTAATTAACATAAATGCATCATAATCTTATTAAATGGGAGCTATATAGTTGTTAATAATAGTTATTATTTATTTGTCGATGAATTTGCGAGTAAGGTAGTGTCACTGATTTATAAATGAGAAAGTAGTGTAGATTGTGAAAAAGTAGTAGTTTAAATTATGAAAAAAATAGTGTATATTGTGAAAAATCAGAGGAAACCCGTTCTAGATAATTAACAAATTTGAAATTGGATTGGAGTTTCCTACGTTATCCTCTACTATAGAGTGACAGAATCAAATGATTGGGCATTTGTGATGTCCGAGTGAAACAAAATCATATTATTGTCAATTTCAAGACCTGTTCATTCTGATTTTAAGAAGTACCTTAGGGCTTAGACTACCAATATTTTTAAAATCCCCAATATATTTTAACCACACAGTATGTTTAATAGCACTGAGGCAGGGTGGGACAGTAGTAATTTCTAATGTCGACATGGGGCAACATGTTTAGAAAGTTGATCCCACTCTAATTAAATCAAATTATGACAATATTGAACAACTTTCTGCAGAAATCAATCAACTTAAAAGCACAATAATTATAGTTGTATATTGTTTTTTGTACATAATTTTCTATATTTGTAAGTACATTTTCTATATTTTGTCATTTCATTTGAATGTTCTACAAATATCTATTTGGAAGTAATTAATCTGGGATCCATTGATGATAGTCTTCTTCATCTTCAGCCCTAGCATAGATCTTGAGAGATTTGGAGGTTAGGTTGTGGTGATGCTTTGAGATGTAGATGCTCTAATCCTAATAAGGATAGTATTGTATTGGACCATCGGATGATACCATTTTTACAGTCTTCTGGATTTTATGGTGTCATTAGGGTTTCTGCATTACAACTTGATTGGATTTTATTATCTGCTTTGGTTGAGAGATGGAGGCCGGAGACCCATACCTTCCATATACCAATGGGAGAGGTGATTATTACTCTTCAGGATGTTGTTTTCCTTCTAGGCCTCCCTGTTGATGGGCATGCTCTTATCACTAATGATATCCCCGGGCCTGGAGATGCTTTGCTTGATTAAGTTGCCTCCATATTTCGTATTGCACCTCCTTCGACTTGCGTTAATGGAGCTAGAATTTCATGTTCTTTCATCTCTTCTCTTACTCCGCGAAATCTTCAGGAGACTGCATCATTAGATGAGGTTATGCACCGTACTAAGTGTTATCTTGTTCATCTTATTGCTGATGTGCTATTTACTAATACTTCTGGAGGCTGTATTCATCCGATGTACATACCTTTTCTTCGGGACTTGGATTCATGTGGTGAGTATGCATGGGAAGTTGTTGTCCTTATATTCTTCTACAGAGAGCTATGCAAGGGTTGCAAGACAGACAAAGAGGAGGTTATTGTATGTCTTTTTTTGCTTCAGTTATGGGCATGGAAGAGGTTGCCTACTCTTGCTCCGATCCCTAGAGGCTTGCCTTTACATCATTCTCCTATTTTTTAAGATCAGCTTGTGGGTCCACACGGAGACAGATATAAAACCTTTTTATGTTTTTTATTGTGCTTTTAATTTCAATTCACAGTAACCATGCTTAACAAGTTAATTTAATAAACTTACTTCACCCGTTTTTAAAATTTTAGGGTTTACCAGTCCCTTAATTGGGTTTTAGAATTAGTTAAATTTAGTTAAAATTAATAAACTTTCATGTAAATATTATTGAGTTACGGTTTACGGTTTAGGTTTTAGGGCCCCTAAAACCTAGAGCGTAAACCCTGAGAGCTAATCTTAATAAGTTAATTTAATAAACCTACTTTAACAGTTTTAAATATTCTAGGGTTCAACAATCCCTTAATTGAGTTTTAGAAATAGTTAAATTTAATTAACATGAATACACTTGAATAAAAATATTATTGAGTTAGGGTTTACGATTTAGGTCCGTAGGGCCCTAAACCCTAGGAGCCGATCTTAATAAGTTAATTTTATAAACATACTTTAACATTTTTTAATATTCCAGGGTTCACCAATGTCTTAATTGGGTTTTAGTAAGATTTAATTTTAATTTACATTAAAATAATGAATTGATTTTTTTATTAAATTTTGATTCTATGTGGCTTTCTAGTTTTTCTTTTAAAAAGATGGTTGGTTGTACACTTTCTGTTTACCGTACAATTCTTGATGGGCTTTCCTTATCTAACTTCATATGGCAACCTTATTCTACGGAGATCATTGATTCTTTGCCTCGTTATTGCTTGGTTGGTCGTGATATCTGGCATAATAGAGGCCCTATCCTTTGTATATTTATTGCGGAGACTCATGTTCCTGACAGAGTTGCTAGGCAGTTTGACATGGTGCAATCTATTCCACCTGTGTTACAGTACACTAGTGAGCTTCATAAGATGACTTTGAGGGGCAATCAGTTGATTAAGTGGAGCCAGAATTTTGAGTCATTCATTTCTCTCTGGGACCATCGTTTGGATACTATCTTCTAGGCATATTTGATTGTCGATGATAGTAGAGTTCCTGGCTATCACGAGTGGTATATGCAGAGGACGGTGCGATTTATTTCTCGTACATGTGCATTTCATCATTACGTTGTAAGTCCTGTTAGCCCTTCATTTAGTTAATTGTATATTTTTAATTGTTTCGTAGTATTGTTTTAATTATTTTTCTTATATCCTTTTTTATTTTTATAACAAGTCTTTCCTTTATTTGTTATTTTTTAGGGAGAATTATTGAGGAGTATAGCTGATCAAACGAATTCAGTTCTTCCAGGTGTTCATCAGTTAGCTGTTGATGGTTGTAATGTTGTTAGAGATTTCATATTATATGGTTTTGACGCATTGCCAGTGGAGAAGCATAGAGTTGGAGAGATGGATGTGCGGCAGGATCCCTGGCGTCGTCCCAGACGTGGTAGAGGTCGAGGTCGAGGAGCTGATGTACTTGATCAGATTGTTCCACTAGATGTAGTTGGAGATGATGTAGTTGGTGATGATCCTGTAATGTCATATCTTGGAGATGATCATGATTCTTTGTTTTATGCTAGCGGACCAGTTCATTCTGATCGTGTTGATTTACTTGGTGTACATCATCTCATGTTCATATTGATGTTATTCAGGAGAGATCGAGGGATCCTTATCCATCATTTGATCCCCATTTGACGCCTACTCCACACCTTCCTCCCGAGTAGCTTACTATACACTCTCCTCCTGAGCAGCGTACTAGTGAGCATCATTATACTGATATCATTCCAGAGTGACCGAGGGATCCTTATCCTTAATTTGATCTCCATCTGACGCCTACTCTACCCACTCCCCCCGAACAGCCTACTCCACACTCTCCTTATGAGCAGCGTACTAGTGACCATCCTTCTACTGATCATCCCCCCCTGTATGTCATCCTGACAGGTCTATTGAGCGTCCAGCTATGGATCATTCCATTTCTTCTTTTGATCTTGATATTATTGTTGGGTCTTCTCAGAGTCCTGAAGGTAATGATGGAAGAACAAAGTTTGGAGCTCATTACCGACGTTCAAAGAGAGCTCGTAAGCTTCCAAGTTGTGGGACTGATGGGGAAAAGTGTGGAAGAAAGTGCTTTGTAAGTATTGTTACTTTTACATATTTCTAATCTTGTAATTTTATTAAGCACGTGAAAAACATAAAAACATGTTTTGAAAGTAATTATTTACCAAGTAACTCAGACCTCGTAAATTTCAATCATTATAATAGGTACTTGAATAGTGATGGAAATGAGTGACAATCCTGATGAGGGTGGCCAGTCTGCTAATAATAGCAAAGAAAAAGATGGGTGATGCATTCTAGCTTGAGTGTTAGTTCATTGCTGCCTATACATGACTATCAACTTAAAGCTTCTACTTTGTTTGAACTATGTTTGGCTGATAGTACATATATTAATAGCTATCAATTCAAAACTTATATTCTGTTTGAACTATGTTTTGCTGATGAAAGTCATGATAGTGGTTCCAAAGGTTTGGAAAAGACTTATCATCATTTTCCTGTGGAACTTGTCATAACTTTTGGAATAATCATTGTTGCTTCACTTTTATTTATAGTAGGTACAGTTCTATGGGTTTTTAATTTGTTTGCTGTAAATGTTTAATCTTTGAGATGACAGAATTTAAATTGATATAATTTGTGTTCTATAATTCTTGAACATGGGTGTTGATGTCTGTTCTATATGTGTAATCTGATATAATCTGTGTTAGTAAATTGTCACTTCACATAAATCCTGAGAGAAACGTGATTTTAATCAGCATTTTTAGCATAAAAACGTTCTCCAAACCATGTTTTTAGTTTTTAAAAAAATTAATAATTTTAAAAAGAACTTCAAATAACATTTTTAACTATTGTAACCACTTTTAAAACAACATTTTTTATTTTTCAAAATTTAAAACAAAAAACAAAACTTTAAATTCCATTTTTATTTGTAAAACATGATATCGTGTTCCGTTTTGTTAATTTTTAAAATAGATTATAAAGTAAACAACATGCTAAATTAAGTTTTTTTCCAACCAAAACAACTTTCGAAATCATGTTTTTTGTATTTTTACAACTATAAAATTTAAAACCAAAACCAAACTTTAAACAGCGTTATTAAAACATACAATTTTGATTTTTTTAAATTTAATAAATAAATAGAGCATCAAACTGCGATTTGAGATTATAAATAAGGCATCGTGTTCCATTTTAGTTCTTTTTTACAATATATTAATATGAAATAAACGGGACCTGCAATCATGTTTTTGAGACAAATAACTTTATCTCAACTTCCGTTTTTCATTTTATCCCATACATATACGTATATATGTCTCAGAGCCTTGCTACTGCTGTTGAGACCTACTGCTTCGTCTGCTTAAAAAGCAAAACCTAAATACTTAAATATATAGTATATCACAATTATATCTTCAATATACTGAAATTAAGTGTGATTTCAGAATGGCTTCGGGTTCGGGATCAAAATCGACTTTCGTAATTGCGTGGATCTATATTGACGGTAATATTCAACATATGCAATTAAAGGGTTGCGTATATGATAAACCTGTTTCCAAGCATGTTAAACTTGATAGTAGCATGAATTACCGTAATTTATATGATTTATTGTTTTTGAAGATGAAAATTGATAAGGATAATTATCATTTGAAGTTGTATTATAGAAGTCAAAATCTTGATGATATGAAATTCGGTATTGTGCCTCTGTATGATGATGATGTTGATTTGATGTTTAGAGTTATTCTTTCAAAGGAACCTCTTTTCTTTGTGGAAATTTATATTGAAAAATTTCCCAATTTCCAAATAGTTGAAAGTAGCTCTAAAGTTGCCGAGAAGAGTACTAGTAGATGCTTCGAAGGGTATACAAGTAGTAGTAGTAAATATTTTGGGGGGCAAATGAGTAGTAGTCAAGGTATGGATATTAATGATGTTGTTGATAGTGGAATGATGATCGATAAATCTACACTTAATATTGCTTCCTTTGATGAGTCAATTTTAGAGATGAGAGATGATGTGTCAAATCCTATGGAGTTGAGGGAGGCTATGACATTTAATTCAAAAGAGGATTTGATTCATGTGGTGAATCAATTTCATATTGCTAGTCATCAAGAATTTTCCGTTACTAGATCAAGTGATTTGAATTGGCATGTTTTGTCAAGTTCTTGTCCGAGACCTACTTTGTAGGGGCTCTTACTGCTAATCATGTGCTTTACTTGGATGTGGTAAGGGACTTTTGGAACACAGCAATAACAAGGACAATTGTGCATGAGAACCAGGCTGCATCAATTGTGATAAACTGCACAATCAAGGTCCAAGAGGTGGAGATCTCTGAAAATGATGTCAATATGGCATTAGGAATACCTACTAACAAGCACAGGGTATCTGTAAGTCTCAAAATCACTCCATTCATGATGGACAGGTTTAGGACTTACCCTTACCCCATGCCTGACATGAGGGCTAATGTCCAACCTAGTACAGTAATGATCCCTGATCTTGTGATAGTATAAACACATGAAAACCAACAGGGACCTTCCAATACTGAAACCATTCCTTCAAAACCATTAGCATCTAGGAAACCAACCACTTCATCTTCTCAAAAGGATGAAGTGTTGAGTGGCATTTATGACACTTTATAATACTCTAATAAGCTTTGAATTGATGTATTTGTACTCAAGTTGTTAAGTGTTTAATGGATTTTCAAGTGTTTTTGCATTTCAGGCATTATCTAGGTAATCAGGGATATTAGCATTATTTTGGTGCTAATTTGGTGTCAAGGTGGTGTTGGAATAAAAGCTCATTGAAAACCGGCTCAAATCTGCAAGAAAAATGAAGTCAAGTTCTGGCAGAAGCCCAGCACGGTCGCGCTGATCAAGCGCGCGACCGCGCTCAAAGTACAGAAAGCGCGCGACCGCGCTCAAAGTACAGAAAGCGCGCGACCGCGCTCAAAGTAAAGAAAGCCAGCGCGCCCGCGCTGATCTAGCGCGCGCCCGCGCCATGTCGGGATGGTAGAATCTTGTTTCTACTTGGTTTCTGAGAAAAAGAATTCTACTACTGCATGGGGCTTCTATATAAGCAACTTTAGGTCGTTTTTAATAATATAACAAGCCATAGACAAATCAAGGAGAGCCGTAAGAAGACCGTTTTAGCACGATTCAACGAAGATGATGAAGATCTTGTTTTTACTTGTGAATCTTTGTTTTAAGTTTAATTTGGATGTTAGTTTTCTTATTTGTGAACCTTAATCTTATTTTATACTTGGGTTTATTTATTCGTTATAAAGACTACGTTTGTTATACCATGCTTTCATCGGAACCCACGTTGATGATGAGTCCGATTATGGGCTAATCGTTATCGTGGGGTTCTAGCGGATTTATTTATGGATTTCTTTAGTTAATTTGTTTCGATGCCTTAGTGTGTGGTGATTGTATGATAACCTAGTATTGGTTGTGCGTATTCGTCTTATGAGCGTCGCGAACTTATAAGATAATGTGTTAATTCTTGATGAAGCGAAAGTGAATTTAAGGATTTAGAACTTGCCATGCTAACATAGGTTCATGTATTTGTTATGCATGATTCGTAGGTAATTTTAACCATCTTACTTGTCCTATGTAATCAAGATAGATAACTTGTGCTTAAACCTGTTATGTTGTCAAATTCTATAGACATATAGGGTCTCAATATAATTGGTGTCTATTCAGCTTCTATCTCTTTTGTGGATGTCTAGTAGTATGGTACTCGTAGCAACGAAAGTTGGCGTTTATCAGTTTCGTATTATCTGATTAGTGTCAACACCATTGCATGCTAAGGTTAAGAACAATAAGGCTATTGAATGAAGTATTTAATGAAGTTAGGATCCCATATTTGTCATATATATTAATTCAGTCAATCTTATTCTCTTAGTTATAATTATTAGTTTAATTCTTAGTTATAAACAACCTCAATTTGTTATCGTCTTAGCATTGAATAATAACCATACATTGTTGCTTAAGTGCATGAATTAATTAGTTAACCAAATCCAGTCTCTATGGGAACGAACTAGAAAAGATTATATACTACTTGCGAACTCGTATACTTGCATGTATTATTAGCGCGTGTTTAGTGACTAACAAGTTTTTGGCGCCGCTGGAGGGGACTACAGTGTTAATTTATAGTTTATGTGCTTTCCATCAGTGGTCGTTAAAGTTCATTGACTCGGACATTGTTACTTATTTGTTTTCTTGCATTATTTCAGGTACTCTAGCGAGGGTGTATGCATACGCATTCGCGTACTCGTAAGAGAACACTGGATAAAGCCGATGAAGAACTTGTGGTGGTTCGAAGGGAAGTTGTTGAGGAAGAAAAGAAGGTAGAAGAAGAAGAAGAAGAGAAAATCGAGGAACCAGCTTTAGTAGAGATGGGTGATCAAGCAGAAAATCCTAAGGCTTTGATGGACTATTCTCAGCCTAAGATCAATGACATTCAGTCAAGCATCAACAAGCCATCCATCAGGGCTAATACTTTTGAGATCAAGTCAAACACGATTCAGATGATACAAAACTCAGTTCAGTTTGGGGGTTCTCCTACTGAAGACCCCAACATGCATATCAGGGATTTCATCGAGATATGCGACACTTTCAAATTCAATGATGTGGCTGAGGATGCTATCAAGCTGCGACTTTTCCCATTCACTCTGAGGGACAAAGCTAAGTGTTGGTTACATTCTCTACTAGCAGGGTCTATCACCACTTGGGAAGATCTTGCTTAAAAGTTTCTCACTAAATTCTTCCCTATGGCAAAGACTGCTGCAATCAGGAATGCTCTTACTTAGTTTGCTCAACAAACTGGATAATCTCTATGTGAGGCTTGGGATCGATATAAGGAGATGTTAAGGAAGTGCCCACACCATGGCATGCCCGATTGGATGATTATTAACTACTTCTACAATGGATTGGGTGCTACTTCTAGACCCATGCTTGATGCAGCATTAGGAGGAGCCTTGTGGGCTAAAAGCTACGATGAAGCTTATGAACTTATTGAACTAATGGCTGCTAATGAGTACCAGAATCCTTCCCAGAGACTGACTCAGGGAAATGGTAGCAGGAATTCTGGAGTTGGATGTAGCAACTTGCTATAGCTGCCCACCTTAAGGCTTTGACGATGAAGGTGGACACTTTGGCTAATTATGGAGTTAATCAAATCGCTAGTGTCTGTGAGCTTTGTGTTGGTGCCCATGAGACTGATCAGTGCACAATTTCTAATGAATTAGCTCAGTTCGTGAGCAACTTTCAGCGTTCGCAACAACCTGTGCCTGCCACTTATCATCCCAACAACCGCAATCATCCTAATTTCAGTTGGATCAACACTCAGAATGCGGTTCAACAGCCTTATCAGCAGTATCCAGCTAAGAAGTATAACCCCCTTGGTTTTCAGTAACCGTAATATGCACCGAGACAACAACTCCAGTTGCAACAAGCTAATGAAAAATTTGAATTAGAGGAGTTGAAGCTAAATGTGCAAAAGTCAAGCCGTTTCTATCAAGACCTTGGAAAACCAAATTAGGAAAATTGCCAATGACTTGCTTAATCGTCAGCCTGGTACACTACCCAGTGACACTGAAGTGCCAGGAAAGAGGAAAGCTAAGGAAGAGGTAAAGGCAATCACTTTAAAGTCTCGAAAGGTTGCGAATCCCGAACAAACTCAAGTGTTGACTGAAGAAGCTGAGGCTGAGAAAGAAGTAGAGCAGCAGGAAGTAGAAGTGGAACCAAGGAAGACTACTGTTGAGCACATTCCTCTTGAGGGTAATACAGGGGAGAAACAGATCTATCATCCACCGCCTTTTCCTAAGCGACTACAGAAGAAAATGCTGGACAAGCAATTTGAGAAGTTTCTGGAGGTGTTCAAGAAACTTCATATCAACATACCTTTCGCTGAGGCTCTTGAGCAGATGCCTAGTTATGCAAAGTCTCTCTCAGAAAGTAAAGCTAGATGATTTAGAGACAGTCGCTCTTACGAAGGAATGCAGTGTTGTGCTGCAATCAGAATTTGCCTCCGAAGCTTAAAGATCCAGGAAGCTTCATTATTCCATGTACTATTAGAAAAGTGTCTTTTGACAGATGCTTATGTGACTTGGGAGCTAGCATCAATCTGATGCCATTGTCAATCTTCAAACAGTTGGACTTACCTGATCCAAAACAGACTTATATGACCTTGCAGTTGGCCGACCGTTCTATTACATATCTGCGAGGTATTGTGGAGGATATCTTGGTAAAGGTTGATAAACTCATCTTCCCTGCTAATTTTGTAATTCTTGATTTCGAGGAAGATAAGAAGATTCCCATAATCTTGGGAAGACCTTTCTTGGCTACTGGCCGAACCTTGATAGATGTGCAAAAGGGTGAGCTCACAATGCGAGTGCCGGATCAGGATGTAACTTTTAATGTGTTCAATGCTATGAAATTTCCTACGGAAAATGAGGAGTGTTTAAAGGTGGAGTTGGTCGATTCTATAGTTACTTCAGAACTGGACCAATTGCTAAGGTCCGATGTCTTAGAAAAAGCCTTATTGGGAAATTCAGATAGTGAAGATAATGAAGGTGAAGAACAATTACAGTATTTGAATGCTTCTACCTGGAAGAGGAAGATAAATATGCCTTTTGAATCTCTTGGAATGGAGGAATTGAACAAAGCTCCTAAACGCCTCAAGCCATTTATTGAGGAAGCTCCCACTCTTGAGCTTAAGCCTTTACTTGAGCATTTGAGGTATATGTTTTTAGGTGATGCATCTACTTTGCCTGTTATCATTGCATCTTACCTTTCAGGTAATGATGAGGAAAAGCTTCTGAGGATTTTGAGAGAGTTCAAATCGACAATTGACTGGACTATAGCAGATATAAAGGGAATCATCCCTTCTTATTGCATGTATAAAATTCTGCTAGAGGAAGGTAGCAAGCCTACGATCGAGCAGCAAAGACGATTTAATCCAATCATGAAGGAAGTAGTGAAGAAGGAAATTCTCAAATGGCTAGATGCAGGGATCATCTATCCTATTTCTAACAGTTCTTGGGTAAGCTCGGTTTAATGTGTGCCAAAGAAAGGTGGTATTACTGTGGTAGCAAATGAGAAGAATGAGCTTATTCCTACTAGAACAGTCACGGGGTGGAGAGTTTGCATGGACTACAGAAAGCTGAACTAAGCCACTAGAAAGAATCATTTCCCTTTTCCCTTCATTGACCAGATGCTTGATAAATTGGCTGGTCATGAGTACTACTGTCTGCTGGACGGCTACTCGGGTTACAATCATATTTGTATCGCTCCAGAAGATCAGGAAAAACAACCTTCACTTGTCCATTTGGTACTTTCGCCTTTAGACGAGTTTCTTTTGGTCTGTGTGGTGCACCGGCCATATTTCAGATATGTATGATAGCCATTTTTCTGATATGATTGGCCAGAATATGGAGGTGTTCATGGACGACTTTTCAGTCTTTAGAGATTCTTTTGATGAATGCTTGCAAAATCTTGGACACGTTCTCAAGAGGTGTGTTGAGACCAATTTGGTTCTCAATTGGGAGAAATGTCACTTTATGGTGCGACAGGGCATTATTCTTGGGCACAAGGTTTCTAGTAAAGGTCTTGAAGTGGACAAGGCCAAGGTGGGGGTCATTGAGAATCTTCCTCAACCCATTTCTATTAAGGGAATTCACAGTTTTCTTGGTCATGCGGGTTTCTGCAGGCGTTTCATCAAAGACTTTTCTAATATTTCAAAGCCATTGTGCAGTTTGCTAGAAAAAGATGTTCCTTTCAAGTTTGATGACGAGTGCCTTACAGCTTTTGAGACATTAAAGAAGAATTTAATCACGGCACCTGTCATAACTGCACCTGATTGGAGCCAACCTTTTGAGATGATGTGTGATGCAAGTGACTATGTAGTTGGAGCAGTTCTTGGACAAAGGAAGAACAACATATTTCATGTGGTTTACTATTCTAGTAAGTCCCTAAATGGTGCTCAACTGAATTACACTACTACGGAGAAAGAACTTTTGGCTATTGTCTATGGTGTTGAGAAATTTCGATCTTATCTACTTGGGACTAAGGTGACAGTTTTCACTGATTACGCTGTAATTTGATATCTCGTCTCAAAGAAGGACTCGAAGCCTAGATTAATTAGATGGGTTCTTTTGCTTCAAGAATTTGAACTAGAGATTAAGGACAGAAAGGGGACTGAAAATCAAGTCGTTGATCATCTCTCGCGCTTAGAAAATCCTAATGCCACTTCATTGGATAAGATATTGATAAATGAGTCTTTTCATGACGAGCAGCTGTTTGGAGTGCAAGAAGAAGAACCATGGTTTGCAGACATTGTGAACTACCTGGTGAGTAATATCATGCCTCTCGATTTATCTTATGCTCAAACGAAGAAGTTTCTACATGAAGTGAAGTGGTATATGTGGGATGGGCCGTTTCTTTTTCGTCAAAGAGCTGACCAAATCATCAGGAGATGTATTCCTTACAGCGAAACGGGGGGATTTTGCGAGATTGCCACTCAACGGCTTATGGAGGACATTATGGTGGAGAAAAGACAGCAGCTCATGTTCTTCAAGCAGGATTCTTTTGGCCGACATTGTTTAAAGATGATCACCAGTTCATTTTGAAATGTGATCAATGTCAACGTGTGGGTAATATGTCTAAGAAGGATGAGATGCCTCTTAATGTAATTCTAGAGGTTGAGGTCTTTCATGTTTGGGGAATTGACTTCATGGGGCCATCTATCTCATCTTGTAACAATCAGTATATTTTGTTGGCAGTTGATTATGTGTCGAAATGGGTTGAAGTTAAGGCATTGCCAATGAACGATGCGAAAGTGGTGCTTAATTTTTTTCACAAGCAGATATTCCCAAGGTTTGGAACTCCAAGAGTCATAATCAGTGATGAGAGGTCGCATTTTTACAATCGCAAGTTCACCACTATAATGAAAAGGTATAATGTGAACCATCGCATTGCCACGGCTTATCATCCTCAGACAAATGGTCAAGAGTATCTAACAGAGAGATCAAGTACATTTTAGAGAAAGTTGTGTGTCCATCGAGAAAAAATTGGTCTTTGAAGCTTGATGAAGCTGTTTGGGCGTATAGAACGGCATATAAGACTCCATTGAGAATGTCTCCATTTCATTTATTTATGGTAAGGGGTGTCATTTTCCTATAGAGCTCGAGCATAAGGCATATTGGGCTTTAAAGAAATTGAATCTTGACTTGGATGCGGCTGGAAAGAAGAGGATGCTTCAATTGAATGAACTCGACGAGTTTCGACTTCAAGCTTATGAGAACAACAAAATGTACAAGGAGAAAGTCAAGAGGTGGCATGATAGGGGTCTAGTGCTCAAATCATTTATGTCGGGGCAACAAGTTCTTTTGTTCAACTCTCGTCTCCGTCTTTTTCCTGGAAAGATGAAGTCAAGATGGTCAGGGTCGTTTATTGTCAAAACTGTGTTTCTACATGGAGCGGTAGAAATTTTTGAGAATGATCCGGGCCAAGCATTCAAGGTAAGTGGTTAGAGGTTGAAGCATTACTATGGAGACACGACAAACTACGAGGTGGTTAGTGCCATTTTATTGTCCATTTGATCTCGAGATTCTACGTCGAGCTAGCGACGTAAAAGAAGCGCTTCTTGGGAGGCAACCCAAGTTTGTTGTAAATTAGTAGGTAGAAAAAAAATCAGAAAAAGAAAAAATTCAGGGCCAACTACAGAAGCTGGGCGCGCCCGCGCTGACCAAGCGCGAGGCCACGCCGTTTTTCCAGTAGTCAAGCACGCCCGCGCTGATCTAGCGCGCGACCGCACCGGTTTTCCAGAGAGTGAGCACGCCCGCGCTGTCCTAGCGCGCTGGCCGCGCCGGGTCCCTGTTAAAAAAAAACAGTAGTTTACAAGGTAATTTCGGGACTTTTAATCAAAAATCAATTCCAACCCGATTTTTACTCTTCCACATCCCATAATTCCCTCTCCCAATCAATTCCATTATTCCCACGATTCCCATAATTAATTCCCACTTCTATTCCATACCAATTTCTCACCTCTCTACCTATAAATACATACACTTATACACAACTTCTTCACCAATTCACAAACTCTCAAACACAAATCTCTCTCAACACTTAACTTTTATTCTCTTTCGTTCAATCCCAATGGCACCCAAGAGACAAAGAACATAAGTAAGCAGCAGCACCACCGATTCTTCATCTGCGGGTGGTGTGAGGCCAAGATTTTCTACTCCTGAGGCTGAAGAGGAGTACACGAGGATTCTCTCGAAGCCTATTGCTAAGGAACGAGGTTTTCTGCCATCAGGGAAGGATGGTAAGCTGTTGGAGATGATTCTTGAGATGGGCTGGGTTCCTTTTTGTGAGGCTCCCACTGTTGTGCCCATGAGTGTTGTGCGGGAGTTCTATACTAATGCCAAGGCGGAGAAGAATGGATTCACGGTGGTTCGAGGGAGGACTATGGAATATACTGCAGAGGCTATCAGGACGGTGATTGAGCAACACGTGAGGAAGGTGGGTCAGGACACTTGGAACGATAAGACTCCGGAGGACTTTAATTTGGATCTCATCGTTGGAACTCTGTGTGTGCCTGAGACTCAGTGGATGTTCAAGAGGGGCACTACTGATTACTCCACGTTCCCTGCGTCGTGCATGAACAGGTTTGCACGGGCTTGGAACTCGTTTATTTGTGCTAACATCATGCCATCTTCCCATGTGCATGAGATTACTATGTAAGCGTGCTCGTCTGCTGTGGGGGATTCTTCAGGGTGATTACATTGATTTGGGGATGGTGATTTATCAGGGGATCTTGAGATTTTTGAGAGGAGGTACTACATGTGTTATTCCATATGCGTCCGTTGTGACGAAGTTGTGCGTGGCAGTTGGTGTTCATTGGCCAGCACATGAGCAGCTACAGCTTCCTAGTGCTCCTATTGACAGTTTTATGCTGCACAGTATGGTCGAGTGGGGAGGAGGTAAACCCGATCCTAAGGGGCTTGGTTACACGTGTGATCATCTGCCAGGAGGTGTGCCCCGTGATCAGATATATGCTGGTGGTACGCATCAAGCAAGTAAGGTAGCTTGGAGGGCTCAGCTAGGAGATGAGGCTGGTTCGTCGTAGCAGCAGCAGCAGGAGGAGGCAGCAGAGGTTGGAGCTGGTATGAGTTCGACGCAGTATAGGCATCTAACGTGGAGGATGGATGCGATGCACGACATCTATCATCGGTTTGTACACGATCTTACTGTGTGAGTCACATATAGTTGCATGATCATGATAGTTTAGTTCATATAGTTTGCATATTTTGCCATGTAGTTTTTTTTGGTAGTTTAGAATATATTGTTCATATAGTTTTCATGCATTTGCATTATAACATGATCCCTTAGATGATTTTTCCGATTAATTGGTGATATTGATGCTAGTGTAGTGATGTCGTATTTAGTAATGTTAAGTCTTGTTGAATTAATTTGCATGCTAGAGACGCTGGTATTTCACTAAGTCTTATTGGTTGCTAGAGTGCTAGATCATGGTCATGGTTTGTTTGTTTGTCAAGGTGTAATCGCTTGTTTATATTTAGAATTTAGGATATTCTCTTAATAACAAAAGACATGGACATTTAGAAATTGGAGAAAATTGGATTTCATTGCTAGTTATGTGGCTAGGTGTCAAATGGCTAGTAGCGGCTCATATTTTTATGAGTAGTCTAGGGTTGAGCGAGATGGAGCGAAACGCACTCGTTCAGAAATTTGTTGAAAAAAAATAGAAAAAAAAATAGAAAAAGAAAAAAAAGAAAAAGAAAAGAATAAGTGTTATGTATAATTGATCATGAGTGGGCTCTTTAGTACTCGAGTTATTAAGTTTTTAGGGGACTTTGGGCCTAGTGACCTAAGGCTTTTATAGTCTGGGATCCGCTAACCTAACGTTCGCTACATGGATACTATTGTATAAGTCTTTTGTGGACCTCACTCATCGCACGATCAAATAAGCATACTTGTGTTATTTTGTTCTGAATAAAGGCATGAATCCGTATAAAACTCCAATATAAGAATTGAAGTGTTAAAGATTTTTTGAGTCTAGCTTTTTATTTTATTTATAACCTTGCAATTGCCTTGTTGAGTAGTAAGTCATGATTATTGATCTAGTTACGATAGTATATCTGTAAGCATCTGCACACACGCACGTCTCTAGTTTGTAAGTTGATTTGTATGATTTAATTGATCTTTATGCGAGTAACTGCATTTGTTGAGGTGTTTCTTGTTGATTGGTTTAGTTATTCTATGGGGATCGTTGCATTCATTTAGTTGCATTCATGCATTTTTATTTCTTGTTCTTTGAGTCTGTTTATGCTTCAGGACAAGCATCGATTCAAGTTTGGGGGTATGTTGAGTGGCATTTATGACACTTTATAATTCTCTAATAAGCTTTGAATGGATGCATTTGTACTCAAGTTGTTAAGTGTTTAACGTGTTTTCAAGTGTTTTTGCATTTCAGGCATTATCTAGGTAATCAGGGGAATTAGCATTATTTTGGTGCTAATTTGGCGTCAAGGTGGTGTTGACATAAAAGCTCGTTGAAAGTCGGCTCAAATATGCAAGAAAAATGAAGATGTCAAATTCTGGCAGAAGCCCAGTGCGCCCACGCTGATCAAGCGTACGACCGCGCTCAAAGTACAGAAAGCCAGCGCGCCCGCGCTAATCTAGCGCGCGGCCGCACCGTTTCAGGATGGTAGAATCCTGTTTCTACTTGGTTTATGAGAAAAAGAATTCTACACTGCATGGGCTGCTATATAAGCAACTTTAGGTCATTTTTTATAATATAACAAGCCAGAGACAAATCAAGGAGAGCCGTAAGAAGACCGTTTTAGCACGATTCAACGAAGATGAAGAAGATCTTGTTTTTACTTGTGAATCTTTGTTTTAAGTTTAATTTGGATGTTAGTTCTCTTATTTATGAACCTTAATCTTATTTTATACTTGGGTTTATTGATTCGTTATAAAGACTACATTTGTTATACCATGCTTTCATCGGAACCCACGTTGATGATGAGTCCGATTATGGGCTAATCGTTATCGTGGGGTTCTAGCGGATTTATTTATGGATTTCTTTAGTTAATTTGTTTCGATGCCTTAGTGTGTGGTGATTGTATGATAACCTAGTATTGGTTGTGCGTATTCGTCTTATGAGCGTCGCGAACTTATAAGATAATGTGTTAATTCTTGATGAAGCGAAAGTGAATTTAAGGATTTAGAACTTGCCATGCTAACATAGGTTCATGTATTTGGTATGCATGATTCGTAGGTAATTTTAACCATCTTACTTGTCCTATGTAATCAAGATAGATAACTTGTGCTTAAACTGTTATGTTGTCAAATTCTATAGACATATAGGGTCTCAATATAATTGGTGTATATTCAGGCTTCTATCTCTTTTGTGGATGTCTAGTAGAATGGTACTCGTGCAATGAAAGTTGGCGTTTATCAGTTTCGTATTATCTGATTAGTGTCATCACCATTGCATGCTAAGGTTAAGAATAATAAGGCTATTGAATGAAGTATTTAATGAAGTTAGGATCCCATGTTTGTCATATATGTTAGTCCCAAAGTATCGTAGAAGGGGGGTTGAATACGATACCTACAATCTTTTTTGATTCGTTTCAAGTTCTTCTTTAAAATTACAGAATCAAAAACAACACAAAACAATTCAAGGAATATATTGTTTTATTAATATAAACCTTGAGGTTGCTACAATCTAATCAAAGTATTGATTAGCTACAATAAATTCAGCAGCATGACATTCTAGTTTACAAGGATAATAAATTTGAAGCTTTAATGGAGCTCTCGTAAACTTTCTGTGTTTGCTGGAGAAGATAACCAACTCAATTGAATTACATTCAATTGTTGCTTTGTAGTCTTTCAAAATTAAATAGACAGCTAGCCAATTATTGACCACACAAATCATTTAACTTTGCTGCACATTAAATCAGTGAACAACACATCTGTGGCGACATCTTTGTGGCGACAGAGTTGTCTTGTAATTCTCTGTGGTGACAACCTCTGTGGTGACAGGTTCTATGGCAACAGTTGCTCTTCCGTAGCGATAGCCTCTATGGCGACAGTTGCCTTGAGCAATTGTTCCAACACCTCTGTGGCGACAGGAGCTTCTGTGGTGACAGAGTTTCCTTATAGCCATTTCTCTGTGGTTACATCTCCTGTGGCGACAGGGGTGCCTTAGTGCCATTTCTCCGTGATTACATCTCCTGTGGCGACAGGTAGAGAGAGCTGTCTTTACTTAGAATATTTTGGCTCTGTGTCAAACCATTCTTCAATGTATCAATCATTTTTCTTCTGTTAATTTAATCAAAATACTTCCTTGAATGCTGATGTTTGGTGCACTGGTCTGGTTCACAAACAACTAGCACTGAGAGGATCCTGATTCAGTTTGTCTTGTGATTCTGAGTTGATACATACTGATGTTTATCCATTGCTTCTTTCACTGAACCCTTGATCTGTAACACTTGAAGTCAATACATGCAACTGATATTTAAAGCCCCTTGATGTCTTATTCTTCATGGATGCTTGAACATAACACTGAACTTCTTCCCATGTTCTGTAGGAGGACTTAATGAATCAATCACATCATTTGGTTCTTTGTGTTTATCCTGTCTTCATCTGAAGGGTTCCTGTGCTTCACAGTTTAGTAATGTTTATCTATTTTTGTTTTCATGTTGAGTTATAAATCATCGATTACATGTTACATTACATTATGTTTTACAATCTCCCCCTATTTGATTGTTAGAGTTCGACAAGCAAATCCTTAAGGATAACTCAACTGATAATAACAAAAAGTACGAACTGTAAAACAGATAAAGATATTAAATACATTCTGGATTACATATTCATTTCCAGATTTCTTAAGATACAAATTACAAAGAAGTGTTCCTCTAGCCTGAACATATACTCTATGTCTTCTTTGTCTTTGTCTTCTTCTGCTTCCTGCTTCATTCTTCTTCTTGAGGCTGAATGGATTTTCTCTTAGAGACTTTCTTCTTAGGACCTGAGGGTTTAGGAGGAGATTTTTTCAGCTCATTCAATCTAGCTTGAACACAATCACGAGCTTCTATTTCAAGTGCATTGACTGGAGGTGGATTGTTTAGCTCGTGAAGCATTATCTCAGGATACTTGACTTTAGAGCATTTAGGAACCAGATCAAACAATAGAGAGGATATTCTAGACATTACGAAGACTGTTATCCTTTTTGGATGTCCTCTCACTCTTCTAGTGTCATTGATCGATTCTTCTTCCATTACTTCGTCAAGAATCTTTATGATAGGGATCAAAGCAACCTTGTCTTCTTTACAAGTGGATAGTATGACATCCGTCAAGGCTTGCTGAATTGAGCTTGATTCACTTGTCCTGAAGTCTATGATTCTGAATCTGCATTTGTTGATTCTAAAGACTAGCTCTCCTTTTTGTCAATGCTGATTATGGGTTCAGTATCTTTCAGAAGATTAATTTTTACTTCTCCATTGATGAACACCATTTCATGATATTCTCTAGTGATTGCCCTCATATCCTTCTTCGTGTCTCTGATCATCTTGTCATTGAGCCTATAAGCGTATAGAACTTCAGCAGCTTTGACATCTGCTTCAGATCTCTTAACACCTGGAGCTGTCAGTTTAGATCTTTTGCTCCTTAGTTGACTTTCCAGAAAGGTAAGTTGTAGATAACGAATGGTTCTTATGTGTTGGTCGGACATGGTGATATTCTGCAATCTACCACCCACAACAAGTTTGATCACGAATGGATACATAAATGCTTGAGGAGATACATCCATCATCATTCTCCAAAGTCTGTCTCTGAAATATTCATTTTCATTCGATTTCAACCATGGGATCTTTGAGGCTAAGACAAACAGTTCAACTTCTTCAGTACACTAGTAGACACTTTCATCTGTAGACCATCTCTGTGATTGATAGTGATCTTCCATCCATTCTTCAGAATGTTCATAGTAGTTCCAGTAATTACTTTGCTAAACTGATCATTGAACTCATGGATGTTTACATATGTCTCTCTGTAGTGCTCCACAGTTCTCAACAGATTAGAGTTTCCAGGGTCTGAATAGTGATATGTTTCTAGGTTTGTCCATTTTCTTCTTTATTTCTTCCCATTTACTTCCTTTCCTGTTAGCTCGAAGATATGCTTCTCTCTCCTCTCTGTTCCTTTTTCTTTGAATAGCTCTTTGAATTCTTGCTCTAGATCTTTCTATTTCTTCTTGAATTTCCAAATAAGAGCGATTGATTTTCTCTGTGATTCCATAGGATAGACAGTCGTCTGAGAAAGCATCTTCGTCTTCAAATTCTTCATCCTCTAGTGATGATCATTCTTTCTTCCGTAGCCACTTTTTCAAATCTTGGCTCATATTCCTATCGGAACATCACTTTCATCTATTTCACCTTCTTCTAGTTCTTCTTCGGAAAATAAGGGTCTTGGAGCATATATCTGAGACAACAGATTTCTCTGAGTTGTAATGATTTGGCTCAGATGCCCTGATTGCTCCCCCTGAGATGTTGCGCTTTCCTTAGAGAATCTTTCCTTTAGGAGCACCCTTTCATCAATTCTCTCATCTAGCTCTTCCTTCATCTCTACTTCAAATTCATCATACGTACTAGTGGTCTGAAAGGCATCTTGAAGTAGATTAACAACAGTGTCCACTTTTTCTTGTTCTACTACCCTTTTCTCCCCCTCAGTTGGGTTATCCTTCAGAGCTGGTGTTGATTGAGCATGTAAGGTCGAGACAGGGATCTCAAGAGAAGCAGGAAGTTGCTTGCTGACTGAGGTCATTGGCCTAGTACTGGCAAGAGCTGCTTCAGATAAGATCGGGATCGGCGCTTGCTTGCTAACTGAGATCTTTGGCTCAGTGTTGACAGTTGCTTTTCCTTACCTGTATGAGAGAGAGACCGCTCAACGAATTCCCGTAAACTAGGCGAATGCTGCTTGTTGATGTTCAAGTTAATCAGGAAAGACTTGCGATTTGATGATCTCTGATAGATAGTTCTGTCTGAAAATGTTGATCTTTAAGAGCCAGCTGTTCCTTGAGATAGTTGTCTTTGAATGTTAGCCGCTCTTTGAGATAATCTTTAGTGACGTAGTTTGATAGATCTATAGGTGTAGTTTGGATGGTAGGTGTCTCACAGGCTTCTCTCAGTGTAATCAGCTCAACACTCTATCACTCGGTTTAGGGTCACGTGTGTCACTCTTTCTCACAAGTCCACTCCTGTCAAAGCTCCGAGTTCCAAGTGTACCTGCAATGGGATTCGCAATTCCCCATCCTTGTCTGAGACAAGTTGCCTATCATCAGGAGATGATTCATCCAGAGTTTGAATCTCTGGGGGGAGCACTGGGGCCTTCATATCTGGCATCTGATCCCCAGCTTCCCCTTGTATTTATGAAGATACATTCCCCTTTGGCTCACCAGTTAAATCTGGTTCATCGCCAATGGGTTGCCGATCCGCACCTATATCGGATCCACTATCCGCAGATGCATCCAGGTTTATTAATCCTGGGGAGGTAAGTGTTGTGCTAGGTTTGGTAGCGATTACAACACTCTCTCCTAACACCTGTGAAGGCAGTTGATCCATTGAAGGACCTTGAACACGATATTCTAATCGTAAAATGGTTGAATTCCCTGTTACCATCAATACTTCCTCACCAAATAGTACTCTTCTAATTGACTCATTTAAAACTTCAAGAGCTTGGATATTGGATAAGGTGTTTGACTCGTTACAGGATGTCAGTGGCTGACGGGCGAATTTCAATAGATCTACCTTGTTGAGAAGATAGATCTAGTAACTGTGTAGTTGCCTTTTTAGCCAGAGAATCCTTTTGAGAAGATACCTGGAGGTTTACAGTTATCTCAGGATGTTCACTACTTTGCTTCATAGGAGACAGAGCTGTGGGTTCACTCAAAGTACCTTCCTTATTTGCTGCATCTAGTGCAGTTTCTCCCACTATTTGCATAGGGTCCTTATACTCCAGGGTTTGAGCTATGAGAGATGACGGTGTTTGATTTGGCTCTAGAGGGTGGTTATGAATTTGTGGCATGCCAAATTCACTCCCTAGCCTATCTACTTGTTTAACAAGTATCTGTGTGTACTGAGAATCAAGGTATAATTGATCTATGCTAATGAAATCAGAGCATGCTTCAAAAGTAAGACTCATAGCAGAAGTACCCATACCTGAGAAGACTGGTATATAGACAGAGGTATTAGAGTGAGTAGACTCAGCAGCTTGATGTGGTGGACTAGCAGCTTCAGGTTGAGGTTGAGGGGAATCTTCAGGTTCAGCTTCTTGTTCTTGTTCAACTTCAGCCTCTGCTTGGTCACCATGCTCAGAAATAGATTGATCTGCTTCTACATTCACATCTTCTTCAGGTTCATGATCAATGTTTTCCAATGGGTCATATTCAGCTTGAGGTTCGTCTGCAGCTATAGGTGCATCTTCAGCTTCTTCTTCTTCTTCATATTGAGCATTGATAGTGGCAAAGGCATCTATCATGTGGTCTGTTAGGAAAACAACCTCTGAGTTTGGATAGTTCCCTTTCTTGTGTAGCTTTGTTACTAACAGTTGAGACAAGACAGGAGGATCTTGCATTAAGTCACTGTGACTGGATGTCTTTTGGGCTTCTGACAATTTTCCATTTAGTACTATCTGAAGAAACCTTGCATATAGGATAAAGTTATGATGATTTGATTGGTTCTCCAAAATGTGCTTCATGAATAACCTCCCAAAGTTGATGCGAAGATTATTCGCGACAGCAACCCCAATAACTTGATTGAAGATAGTGAGTTCATGAAATCCAGCTGTCTTGGGAGACAAGCAATGAGACAGTATATTGAAGAATAGATTCCATTCCTTCGGAAGATGAATTTTATTGAAGTGCCTTGGTAAATCATCATTCGCTGTCATTGTGCTCCTTATTGCTCTGAAGAAGCTGAGTAGTTCCCTGTTGGATGTTAATCGCAGCGGAAGCATGTAAAATCACTTTTACACATATAAAATCCAAATAAAAGCATATAAATCGTGGTTAAAACATATGAATCGATTACTAACCTTTAATAGCGATCCAAAAGCAACGATCGGAGATCCTTAGCAGCTGCTCCTCAAACGTGAAGCACTCCACCGGTATCCACCAAGAAAACGACGTTAAGGAGGAGGAGGAGGAGGAGGAGGTGGTGGAGAGAATTAGGTTTTATAAAATTTTGGGGTTGGAATAAAAATAGGGTTTATAATAGTATATTTATAGGCAAAATTTTCAGCAGAAATTTTCCCATAATTATTATTATTATTATCCCATTTATTATTCTCGTTACTAATTAAAACACCTTTTAATTATTAATCCTTTTTCTAAACACTTTAGAAATAATTCTCTCTCTTGATTTAATTTCCAAAAATTAAATTCTTAATTAATAATATTAAGAACTTTTCTTAATTAATTTATAATCAATTAAATCTCATTTAATCAATTATTAAATTTTCCAATTAATTATTTATTTCATAAATAAATAATTATCAGCCATTATTAATTAATTCCTCCACCATTAAATCATTCTCTTTTTATGGTGTGACCCTGTAGGTTCAATATTAAGCCGGTAGTAGAAATAAATAATAATAAAACTATTTTATCATTATTTATATAAATTCTCTAATTTATTAAATATGATTAATTAATTAATCATATTTATTCTACATCGTGAGGGATACTTCTCAGCATATCGCGACTATCCGGATAATACGAATTCACTGCTTAGAATACCAAGAACCTATTCAGTGAATAGTTACCGTACAATAAACTCCTTCTACCCTACAATGTCCCGATTAAATACAAGGCATGGATCTCGTGTCAAGCCTATCTAATTTAATCACTTGCTTACCATTTACTATGCTTAGTTCTATGCAAATTAGAAACTCCTTTCTAATTTCATTCACTCTGGCCGGAGATTCCTGAACTAGCATAAGTGGATCAGCCTTGAACATTCGCTTCCTTCACTGGAAGGGGTAGATCCTTTATTGATCATACACTATCTTCGTGTACAAATTCCTATACCCAGTAGAGCCCTAATAATTGTCCCTGGAGACTAAGAACTAAACCAAAGCATAGTTCAGTGTACACAAGATGACTATGATGACCTAAAGTCTAAGGATACTTGTACAACTATCACTATGTGAACAACTGCTGACACGTGAGTGAACTCCATCAGTTGTTCAGTTGTGCGAGTCATGTTCAGTGAACTTATTCTATGATAAGCACCTACATACTAGCTATAGTGTCACCACACAAATGTCTATGAGAACAGACATCCTTCATAATGAAGCAAGCATAGTATGTACCGATCTTTGCGGATTATTAATTACCAGTTAGTAATCCTATGATCAGGAACTATTTAAGTTTAGAGTTATCATCTTTTAGGTCTCACTATTATGATCTCATCATAATCCATAAAAAGCTTTACTCTAAACTATGGTATATCTTATTTAAACACTTAAATAGATAGAGCCCGTAATAAAAACAAAACAAGTCTTTTATTAATATCAATGAAATCAAAACAGATTACATAAAAAGTTATTCCTAAATCCTAATACATGATTCGAACTTAGGACATATTCCTTTCATTCCCAATCTTCTGGAGTGTCATCAAAGTTATCACGAGGTAACTGAAGATGTTCATTGAAATCATCCTCTGTAATTCTAATGGTAGCATCATCAATGTCAAAAAAAGGCTATTTTTTCATCTGCAGAAGAGTTTATAGCTGTTGTGTGTACATGCCTGAGAAGCTCAACATTCAATTTCACATTAGTCGTTAATGCGAAGCGCAGAATTGAATGTTCGTTTAAAAAATGGATCCAAGTTTCAAAGTGTACCATTTTCACGGGATCACTGTTCAATAATAGAAACAAAATTTGTTTTTGGAATCTGAATATTATTCGCCATTTAAATAAAATGAGAATAAAATTTAGATTTAAAACAAATTGAATTGTGCTCTTCGAATTATTAAAAGAAATAAATAGACTCTTATTTAACACACTTTAGTTCTTAAGGATTAACCAAACAATACCTTAAGAAAGAAATTAGTTCAATATTAAACCACTTAACAATTAACCAAATAAGGCCTTAACCAGTCAAAAACCAAGTAGTTCGATCTACAATAATACTCGGTGAAAATGATTAATTTTGGGATCAAAATACTCCTTATGATCTGGTCTTTCAAAACAATAAAAGTTATGAAATTTGGCAGCACTTTGCTAGGGTTTTGATTGAAAAAAATTCCTTCTTCTCCTGTGATGTGTTGTGCTATGTATAAAAAATACGATCTGTGTGTATATATTTGCAGCAAAACACTTATAATTAACAAGGGCTGTGTTGCGACACCTCTCTGTGGCGACCACTCTCTGTGGCGACACAGAGGATTTGACTTAGAGAAATTTCCAAGTCATACTCACTGTGGCGACACAGTCTGTGGTGACACAGAGGATTTGACTTAGAGAAATTTCTAAGTCATACTCTCTGTGGCAACACAATCTGTGGCGACACAGAGGATTTGACTTGGAGAAATTTCTAAGTCATACTCTCTGTGGCGACACAAAGGATTTGACTTGGAGAAATTTCTAAGTCATACTCTCTGTGGCGACACAGTCTCTGGCGACACAGAGGATTTGACTTAGAGAAATTTCTAAGTCAAACTCCTGTGTTGTGACCCAACACTCCCTTTGCTGCTGTGATTTATTTTAAACACCTTTTAAAAAAATCCATTGAAAAGGATGTTTAAAACAAATAAATTTTCATAATTATATTTCACTATTTTTACAGATATTATCATTTTATTGATAACACTATAATTTTTTTGTGAAAAAATAATTATGCTGCAAAATATTTAATATTAATTTCAATGAACCCCTTTAAATATTAATTACTTAAAGTCCACTGAAATTAAATTAAATAGCTTTATCAATATGAATGTGCTCAACCATATATATAAATTGTATGCAAGCACATAAATGATTGAATTACGAGAAATAATTAGTGACATATAAATTCAGATGTCTTTAAGATATTAAATTTAAACAAGTGAATTTAACTAGAACAAATTGCAGTTATTAATTTCTAAAATTAATTAGAAATATTTAACATCCCAAGTTCACTAACCAACTTAGAGAAAGTGTTTTCATCAAGTGGTTTGGTGAAGATGTCTGCAATTTGATCCTCTGTGGGTATAAAGTGTAATTCCATAGTGCCATTTGTGACATGCTCTCTGATAAAGTGATACCTGATATCAATGTGCTTTATTCTCGAGTGCTGAACTGGATTGTTTGAGATTGCTATTGCACTTGTATTGTCACAGAATATTGGGATCTTTGATACCAACAGACCATAATCCCGGAGTTGGTTCCTCATCCACAAGATTTGAGCACAGCAGCTTCCAGCAGCTATGTATTCAGCTTCAGCAGTTGATGTGGATACTGAGTGTTGCTTCTTTCTATGCCAGGATACCAATCTTCTTCCAAGAAACTGACAGCTTCCTGATGTACTTTTCCGGTCAATTTACAACCTGCAAAATCTGAATCTGTATAGCCAACTAGGTCAAGACCTGTACCTTTAGGGTACCAAATTCCAAGATTTGGAGTTCCCTTGAGGTACCTAAATATTCTTTTAACAGCTATTAGATGAGATTCTTTTGGTTCATCTTGAAATCTAGCACATAAGCATGTTGCAAACATGATATCTGGTCTACTTGCTGTGAGATAAAGTAATTAGCCTATCATACATCTGTAGCTTGTGATGTCAACTTTATTACCAGTTTTGTCCTGATCAAGCTTGGAGGCTGTTGGCATGGGAGTCTTTGCTGGAGTTGAATCTTTCAGATTATACTTCATAAGAAGTTCTCTGATGTACTTAGATTGACAAATGAATATTCCACCTTTCCTTTGACTCACTTGTAATCCAAGAAAGTAGTTCAACTCTCCCATCATACTCATCTCGTACTTACTCTGCATTAGCTTAGAGAATCTCTTGTAAAGATCATCATTAGTAGAACCAAATAAAATATCGTCAACATATACTTGAACTAATATCATATCAGATTTATGCACTTTATGAAACAGAGTTTTATCTGTGACACCTCTAGTAAAACCATTTTCAAGTAAAAACTCAGAGAGAGTGTCATACCATATCCTTGGAGCTTGCTTAAGACCGTAGAGAGCTTTGAATAGAAAGTATACAAAATCAGCCAGATTTGGATATTCAAAACCAGGTGGTTGTTCCACATACACTTCTTCTTCTAGCTCTCCATTCAGGAATGCACTCTTCACATCCATTTGATAAACTTTGAATTCTGAATGTGCTGCGAATGCCAGAAACATCCTGATTGCCTCAAGTCTAGCTACTGGTGCATAGATTTCATCATAATCTATACCCTCTTCTTGAGAGTAACCTTTAGCTACCAGTCTGGCTTTGTTCCTCGTTACAATGCCATCTTCATCTAGCTTGTTCTTGAATACCCATTTAGTGCCTATCACTGACTTGTTCTTTGGTCGGGGTACCAGCTTCCATACTTTCTTCCTCTCAAACTGATTGAGTTCTTCTTGCATAGCAATAACCTAATCTAAATCTTCTAGTGCCTCATCCACTTTCTTAGGTTCCATTTCTGAAAGAAACCTTGAAAAGTGGCATTCATTCTGAGTGGCATGTCTTGTTCTCACTCTTGTGTCAGGATCACCAGTGATCAATTCAAAGGGATGGTCTATGTTCCAAACCCTTTGATGAGGCAGATAAGATCTTGGTGTTTCCCCTTGTTCAGCCTGATGTTGAGTGTGAACTGTAGATCCTCTTCCTGCTCCCCCTGAGTTGCTGTCACCTATGACTGGATGACTCTGATCTGTTTGTAGTGATTCTTGATGGAGTTCCTGAATGATTATCATGATCATTATTTCCACCATTATCACCATTTGATCCTGAATCAGCATTACCCTGAACTACAGGCATAACTCTAGCAATCTCAGGTTCTATTATATCCAAAGGATCATCTGATAGATTCTCAAATTCCAGAGATTCGCAATCCTCTTCTCTCTGCAGGCTTGCCAACTTGGTGTCGTCGAATGTTACATTAAGGCTTTCAGTCACCTTCTGATCAGAAATCACATAAATTCTGTAAGCTTTAGATTCCAGAGAGTAGCCAAGAAATATGCCTTCTTCTGCTTTAGCATCAAACTTTCCTAAATGTTCATTTCCTTCCTTTAGCACAAAGCATTTAGCACCAAACACATAAAAGTATTTCAGTGTTGGTTTCTTGTCAGCCATAATCTCATAAGGAGTCTTGTCATGATCTTTGTTAATCAGGGTATGATTTTGAGTGTAACACGCTGTGTTGACAGCTTCAGCCCAGAAGTAGGTAGGAAGTCTTGATTCACTTAGCATAGTCCTTGCTGCTTCAATCAAGGTACAATTCTTCCTTTCTACTACCCCGTTTTGTTGTGAAGTCCTTGGGGCTGAGTATTGTCTCAAAATACCTTTCTCCGTACAAAATTCATTTAGAAATGTATTCTTGAATTCGGTCCCATTATCTGATCTGATCTTTCTAACAGGTAATTTCGCTTCCAACTCAATCTTCTTTATATGACCCACTATCAGCTGAGGTGCTTCATCCTTGGATTGTAAGAACAACACCCATGTGTACTTGGAGAAATCATCGACCATTACTAAAGCATATATTTTCCTTGATAGTGACAATACGTTCACTGGACCAAATAAATCCATGTGAATCAACTGAAGAGGTTCAGTTATACTTGTCATTTCCTTGCTTCTGTGCGATGCTTTCTTTGATTTCCCTTTTTCACATGCTTCACAGAGTCCTTCTTGACAGAATTCCATCTGTGGTAGTCATCTCACTAGTTCTCTCTTGATCAGAGAGTTCATTGTTTTGAAGTTCAAGTGCAAGAGCTTCTTGTGCCATAGCCAACTTAGTTTTGATGAAGCTTTGCTGTAGAAACATTTGCTTACTCCATCACAGGTAGACTTTAAGTCAGCTACGTACAGATTACCTTTATTTACTCCCTGTAAAGCAAGCTTCTCATATTTCCTGTGAGAGATCAAACATCTTTCTGTTCTAAAATCAACATTGTATCCCCTGTCACAAAACTGACTTATGCTCAGAAGATTATGCTTTAATCCTTCCACAAGAGATATATTCTGAATGATGACATTGCCAATTTCCAAATTGCCATATCCCTTAGTAAATCCTTGCATGTCATCTCCAAAGGTAACTATAGGGCCAGCTTTCTCAACCACACCTGTGAGCAGGGATTTTTCTCCTATCATGTGTCTAGAACACCCACCGTCCAGAATCCACATGATCTTTTATTTTCTTACCTTACCCTGTAAACACAGATTGATTAAGAAGACTTTGATACCCAAGCTTTCTTGGGTCCTGAAGGTTTAGGAGTAGAAACAGAATCAATAATTGAAACCTTAACATGCTTAGCTTTCACTTTAGCTGGCTCCTTCTTAGTGTTAGTCTCAACAGAGTTGTCAGACTTAGAAATAGGAGTAACAGTCTTGTCTTGTGTGTGCTTATTACTCATGTTTTTCTTAGTGTTGATGCAAGTGCTAACAGGTGCATGAAAAGCTTTAAAATAATCAGAATGGTAACAAATGCACATGGCATACATCCAACTATACCACAAGGTTCATGAAAACTAGGCATGTTAGGCATGGCAGGTGTTGTGAATATGTTGTGTACTTGATGATTTCATTAACAAAACACCTTAGTAGATTTTACTTAGTGAAAAATGTAGCACTCGACGGATAAGGAATATAGTCTCGACGAATGACTCAATATAGTCCCGACGGATGATAATCAATAATCATTCGAGTGAGTAGCTTATGTTATAATGAGTCTGTAGCACATTTCTGCATACACCTTGTTTAGATTCTATAGTAGCTCTCAAGTCATGTTGACTTTAATTAGATATGTAGAATAGGTTGATTAATTGTACATAGAAGATGTCTTGTAATTCTGTATAAATGAAATGAAGTCAAGTGCCAGATTGCTACCCGACGGATAAACAACAATGCCACTCGACGGATGATCAACTAGGCAACCCGATGGATGATCATGTACCCGACGGATAATCAATTCAAACATCAGTTGACAGTGACAACACAGTCACATGCGTCGAGTGTATGCAAAAGGAATGTGGAAGCCTATTCAACTGGGTTTTAGAGAACAAAGAAGCATTGCCATTTCCATGCTTTTATGAAGATATTCAAAGATGCTGGAATAGAGTAATGAAGCAGCATAGTATTAGACTTGATAGGTTTTGTTTTATTATCTTATCTTATTAATTTGTAATCTTGGTGATATATAAACCAATAAGTAGCAAATAGAACAACAAGAACACTAAGCAAGAAATTCAGAGAGAAATATTTGTAAGCTGCATTTTTAGCATTTCTCTAAAAACTTAGTTGTTCATATTTGTAAGCAGCTGTGAGCAAATCTTGCTACACAGAGTTCTCTTGATATAATATATATCTCCGGTGGATACATTCAAATCCACCAGAAAGTTTTTGAAGACTTGTGTTTTTAATTACTAGTGTTTTGATTCATTCCAAGTTATTATTCCACACTTTGCAAATCAATTCACACGGATATATATATTTTAAGTTAAAACACTTTTAAACCAAGAAAAAGTTTCAATAATTCCATTCAATTCCCCTTCTGTAATTCTTGTTGCATTGTTAGGGACTAACAATTGGTATCAGAGCAAGCTCTTGATAAACAAAGAGTTTAAAGATCACAACAAAATAGCAAGATGAACAAGATGAACAAGAAGGATGTTGGAGTCAAGATTCCTTTTCTGGACAAAGATAATTACCATCACTGGAAGGTAAAGATGCATCTTCATTTACTTTCTCAAGATGAGGCCTATGTAGATTGTATAGAGAAAGGCCCTCATGTACCAATGAGAGCTGCAACTTGAAATGAGCCATCAGTCCCCAAGCCAAGGCATGAATGGTCTGATCCTGATATTGAACAAGTCAGGAAAGATAAGAAGGCCATGAATATCCTATTTAATGGAGTTGATGGTGACATGTTTGACAACATCATCAATTGCAAAACTGCCAAGGAAGTTTGGGATACTATACAGATTATCTGCTGATGGCACTGAGCAGGTAAGGGAAAATAAGATGCAGCTACTCATTAAGCAATATGAGCATTTTCATAATGAAGAAAGTGAGTCTCTCACTGACATATTTAGTAGGTTTCAAAAACTACTAAATGTTCTGAAGTTGCATGGAAGGGTCTATCAGATAAAAGACTCCAATCTTAAGTTCCTTAGATCTCTTCCAAAGGAATGGAAACCTATGACAGTCTCATTGAGAAACTCTCAAGATTACAAGGAGTTTACTTTGGAGAGACTGTATGGCATCCTGAAAATATATGAGCTTGAAATAGAGCAAGATGAGAGGATGGAGAGAGGAAAGAAGAAAGGAGGATCCATTGCACTAGTTGCTGAGTTAGAGAAAGAGAAGGAGATGAAGATGGATGCTGTTGAATCAACTTCAAAGGTCTGTGAAAACAAGGGCAAGGGGCTAGCAGCAGAAAATGAAGACTTCTTTGAGCCAAGATGACATGGAAGATATTGATGACATCTAGCATTTCTTTCCAGAAGATTTTCCAAGCTCAAGTTCAAGAAGAACTTTGGAGCAGTCAAGCCAAATAGAAACATGGTGGATAAATCTAAATTCAAATATTTCAAATGTGGCTTGGCAGGGCACTTTTCCAGTGAGTATAGAAAGACAGATTCCAACAAAAAGAAGTTTGAGCCTGTGGATTATAAACAGAAATACTTTGAGTTGCTCAAACAAAAGGAAAGGGCTTTCATTACACAAGAAAATGATTGGGCAGCAGATGGTCTGGATGAGAATGAGGATGTCAGCTATGTCAATCTAGCCCTAATGGCCAAGTCTGATGAAATAGAGACAAGTTCTTCAAGTAATCAGGTAATCACCACTAACCTTGCACATTTATCTAAAGTTGAGTGTAATGATGCAATAAATTTCAAGTCTACAGAACTATATCATTTGCGTGTTACACTTAAGTCTCTTACTAAGGAAAATGCTAAAATCAAAGAAAATAATTTATTTGTCACGCCCTCCAGACCCGGGGTATAAGTCTGGGGGTTACTAGCTAATCACCAAACCTGTAAAATCTGATTGAAAATTAATAAAGAAATGAAATTAAACCCCTTTAACACTAACCAGGATCTTTTTAGGTTGAAGTATAAAAACAAGAATCACTAACTGCTTTTATTACAGCCCAACATTCAAAACCTCACAACTCTCTTTATTACAAACCATTGTCTAATTCATTTTAAACTAAGTTCAATTTTTATTCAAACACACACACTATCTATCAACACTCCACCTGCTCAGGAAATTCAAAGCTTTCTTCCTGGATTGGGATCAACACCTTGGGTATGAGAGGATCCTGAGCTTGACCCACTTCTTTACCACTCGAGTCCTGATTGGTTTCATATTCCTTCTTAACTGAAAACAATAAGGTGAATAACAACAAAAGGGGTGAGCCAAAAATTGCTCAACAAGTCCACAAAATATAAACAGTATTAAAGCATTTTAAATGAATCCGTCATCCCAGGTATATCTGCCAAGATATAACCTCACGAGAATAGAAAGAAGGCCATTACTGGCGAGTACAAATGAACTAAACTGGACACAAGTTCGCATCTATATTCTGCTGATCAGTCAGAACATAATGCAGATCCATATCTCAATATATAGATCCAATCGGGTACCTAGGCACTACGGCCCAAGTCGAGGCACTAGTCATCCCGGTCCTCAGGATTAAGACACACTCAATCCCAAAAACATCATTATCCAGTCCATCGCTTAGCAACCGGAACAATTGGTATGCTTTGATATATTCCAAACAGTAGAATATATCAATCTCCATGTGTCACCAATAGAATATGAATAAAGATTCCAAAGAAACGGAGAAATCAACTAATTTTTAATGAAACAAGGACTCGTCTCGGCACGTAACTCGACTGATAATGAAACAAGTAACAGAATTAACTAATTTTTTTTAAAAGAAATTAAGCTTTGATATTATTTTTAATGAAAAGAATTCATTTTTCTGAGTCAACAGGCTTTCGTTTCACGCAAATCGGACTAATGGTTGAATTATTATCAATTAAATATTGATAATTCCATTTATTAATCATTATAAATAATTATTACTAATTTTTAAAACTCAGAAATAATTTTTAAATCATTATTTAAGAAAAATCAGAATTAAAAATAATTTTTCTATAATTTTTGGAATTAAAATGAATTTATTATGATTTATTGAAAATTATTTAATTAATTATCAAAATAATTAATCACTTTTAAATAATTAATAAATAATGATTAAATAATAAATAATTAAGAAAATAATTCAATCTGATTTTTAGAAAATAATTCAGAAATATTATAATATAAATCAATTAATTAAATAATTAATTAATCAATTTACAAAATAAATAAAACTGATTTTTAAAATTAATAAAAATAAAATAAAAAATCAAAATTACAGAAACACATGTCAGAACCCAATTCCTGACAAAATCATATCAAACCCGGGTTCTGGAAACGGGTCAACCGGGTTGGATTCCGGGTTGCCAAGAACATCACCGGATTTTTCCCAGAATCCGGTGAGTTCCCGGAGTCCGACCAACTCCGATCAGCCTCAAATCAACACCGTTTGGTGCTATTTTTGAGTGCTTATCATTGCAAATCAACACAGCAATCTAACCACGACCAAAACATACCAAAAACATCTCAGAATCACAATCTCCGATCAAAATCGACATGAACTCCGGCCAAAATATCATCTTTTGATTCTGTAAACCAAACTCAACGTTCTATAGTGCAAATTAAAGCTAAGAACATATACAATCAAAGCCCTAACATTACAATAACCAAATATTCACAGAAATCATCGAGTTGTGTTTTGAAAATCTGACATAAACCCTAGAAATCGTGAATCACAATCCAGGCATCGTTTGTTCAATTAAATACCATAAATCGATTGTAAATCATCCAACAAAGCTTTATCAATCATCAAAACTATCAAAATAACCCTAGAATCAAAAAGTCCTAATTCGAACATAAACCCTAAAAATCGAAAATCAAAAATGATGCAATAAAACGTGAAATTGATGCAAGAAACAGAAAGAACGGATCAAAACCTTCGATTTGAGTACTTGAATCACACGATTTGATGCTGTAATCAGTGAGAAATCATGACTTGATTCTTTGACCCGAACCTGTTCTTCCCGACCCGATTTCAGAGAATTTTGTGTATTTTTGCAGATTTTAATGATTAATTATAATTAATTAAATAAAAATTAGGCTATTTATAGTAGTAAAATTAATACTCCTAATTAAAATTAAGGCCCTAACTCTACACTTTTTAAAATTAATAGGCCCCTAATTTTATAATTTTTGAGTATTAAAATTTAATTTATAAATATTTTATATATACAATATATATGCCAAAATTTCCCAAAAATTGTGAATAATGCAAAAATGCAAAGAAATAATATAAATGAAAGTCCTATAATTTTATAAAAATAAAAATGTGATTTTTGTGGGGTTTTTGACACCCAATGGGGCCCGGAAAAGTCAATTTTCGCAAAACGAGAAAATTTATAAAATATCTAGATGTTCAGAATATTGCGATTGTAAAAGCCATTTGATGAAAAATAAGGCCCATTATTTTATTTGAAATACTGGCTTTAAAATCATTATTTGGGTCGTAAAACGTTTGAAATGAAACCTATGAATGCATAATAAAATATCTGAAAAATACCTTAAAAAATACAGAAATGACATGGAATACACGTAACACATAACAGTTAGGGTTTATCAGATAATTACACATAAATGACATAGTAATACACATATTTTATTATAATTATGATATAATATAAACATAAATTTCCCAGTCGTTACATTGTTTTTAAGTGAGAGGAATAATGTGCTAGAGTCTCACTTCATTGAATTTGAAAAATTGAGAATTGAGTGTAAAATTGCTAAGGAATAATTAACTGAGTCCTTGAAGAAAGAAGAGATCTTGAAGAAACAGCTTGAACGAGAGCAGGAGGTGATTAAGGCATGGAAAACATCTAGAGATGTTCATGCTCAAATCACCAAAGTTCAAGGTATTGAGTCCTTTTGTGATGCAGCCTAGAAGAAGAATAAGGAGAAGTTGGAATCCAATTTGTTTGAAGGATTGCTAACAGATGTAGACTTGACGGATGATGAGGGTCATCCGTCGGATAACAAAAAGGGTTATCTGTCGAGTGATATAAATCATCATCCGTCGACTGTGAGCAAGCCTGTGAGTAAAGCCAAACTTGTCAAGCTAAATGAGAAATATGGATCAGTTTCCAAGAATTTTGTTCCAGGAGAATCCAGTCAAGTGAAGAAGGAGAAAAAGGCTAATGTTGGTCATATGACTATCAAACAATTGAGTGACAGACTGGAAAAGATTGAGATTAAAACAGAGGCTAAAAAGAAAAACAATAGAAATGGTAAAGTAGGAATTAACAAGCATAACAACTACACACCTGATAAATATGCACCAAGAAAAATATGTGTCAAGTGTGGTAGTGTAAATCATTTGTCTGTTAATTGCAAAACTGGCATGCCTACTTCCACATCTGTGCCACCTCATTTTCCCAACATAAATGCCATGCCTTCTATGACTATGAATGCTTATGTCTACACAGAATATGAATGCACAGTTTGCTAATATGCCATTTGCACCTAATCCTTATTATGCTGCATTTAGTATGCCACAAATGCCATTTAGCATGCCTTACTGGAATAACATGTTTACAAATAGCATGTCATTTCCTGCTAATCAAAATATACATGATAATTCTATTGTAATGAATGGTTTCAAAGGTTCAACTCAAATGACTAAGGATGAATCTGATATCCCTAAGTCAAATGAGATAAAGCCTAAGAAATAGAAAAAGAAAGCTAACAAGGCAGGACCCAAGGAAACTTGGGTACCAATATCAACATGATTTGATTTTGATGTGTGCAAGGAAACAGAAAGAATCTATGGTACTTGGATAGTGATTGTTCAAGACACATGACTGGTGATTCTACCCTGCTCACAGAGTTCAAGGAGAGAGCTAGCCCAAGTATTACTTTTGGAGATGACAGCAAGGGTTATACTGTGGGATATGGCTTGATTTCTAAAGACAATGTCATCATTGAGGAGGTTGCCTTAGTGGATGGTCTCAAGCACAATTTGTTGAGTATCGACCAGCTTTGTGATAAAGGCAATTCAGTGACCTTTAACTCAGAAGCCTGTGTTATGACAAACAAGAGGAGCAACAAAGTGGTTCTCACTGGTGTAAGAAAAGGAAATATGTACCTAGCTGACTTCAACTCATCAAATGCAGAATCTGTTACTTGTCTTCTCAGTAAAGCAAGTCAGGATGAAAGTTGGTTATGGCACAAGAAGCTATCCCATCTAAACTTCAAGACCATGAATGAACTAGTAAAGAAAGAACTGGTCAGAGGCATTCCTCAAGTAGAGTTTTCTAAGGATGCACTGTGTGATGCTTGCCATAAGGAAAGCAAATTAAAGTATCATTCAGAAAGAAGCTTGATTCAACAATTGAAGAACCTTTACAACTGCTACACATGGATTTGTTTGGACCAGTCAATGTGTTGTCCATCTCAAGGAAAAGATTTTGCCTAGTAATTGTAGATAATTTCTCAAAGTTCTCTTGGACATAGTTCCTAAAGTCTAAAGATGAGGCTAGTGAAATCATCATCAATCACATAAGGCAAGTCAATAATCATCCTGATTTCAAAGTTAGAAGAATCAGGAGTGACAATGGAACTGAGTTCAAGAATTCTGTCATGAGAGCATTTTAAGGAAAAAATGGGATTTTGCATGAGTTTTCAGCAGCAAGAACTCCACAACAAAATGGAGTGGTAGAAAGGAAGAACAGATCACTTATTGAAGTTGCCAGGACAATGCTTGAAGAATCTAAATTACTAACATATTTTTGGGCTGAAGCTGTAAATACTGCATGGTACACTCAAAATATTTCTATGATTAATCAAGCAAAATGCATGCTCCCTGTCAATTGTTCAAGAATAAGAAGCCAACTCTAAATTTTCTTCAAGTCTTTGGCTGCAAATGTTATATCTTGAGAAATCAAACTGATCAGAATGGGAAGTTTGATGCTAAAGCAGATGAAGGAATTTTTGTTGGATATGCTATTGGTAAAGCATATAGAGTCTACAATCTAAGAACTAACATTGTTGTGGAATTAATACATGTTGTGTTTGATGATAAAAAGATTGAAGGACTGCAAGATGGAGATTACCATGAGAGCCTCAAATTTGACAATTTGGAGATGGTTAATGATGACAGTGATGATGAAAGTGATCAAGAAATGGTATCAAAGGATAATGCAAAAAAATCCACTACCATTGAAGCACAAAATTCAACATCTGTCGAGTTGCAAAATGCTTCATCCGTCGGGAGACAATTTGCTTTATCCATCGGGAGACAACCAGCCTCATCCGTCGGTACTCAAAATTCACCATCCGTTGAGTCATCAAAAGAAGCTGGAAGTCAGGATAGATCACTCACGGAAAGCTCCCCTTTCTCAAATCAAAGATCCATTAACTCAGCGGGAGTTTCTAACAATCAAAACTCAATCACACATCAAGACAACAATGACGCCTCTTCATCTAGAGCTAATCTATCTCAACAAAGGAAATGGACAAAGGATCACCCCTTTGAGCTCATCATTGGTGATGTATCTTCTAGAGTTCAAACAA
The DNA here is from genome assembly GCF_009905375.1 of Apium graveolens. Lineage (NCBI taxonomy): Eukaryota > Viridiplantae > Streptophyta > Magnoliopsida > Apiales > Apiaceae > Apium > Apium graveolens. Next base: position 89,264,956 of record NC_133649.1, read on the forward strand.
GGAGAACAACTCAAGAAGAATGTCTATACACCAAATTTCTTTCTAAGGAAGAACCAAAGAAGTTAGAAGAAGCTTTGTTGGATCCTGATTGGATTTTAGCTATGCAGGAGGAGCTAAACCAATTTTGTAATATCCGGGATATATCGTGTAATTATTTTTGCTATTAAATAATTATTATGTGTGTTCAGTATCTATTCTGTGAATTAATTGTTAAGTGTTATCAGTGTTTGGATATTTAAAAATATTATTAATTGAGTATTTTAATTTTTATATGTCCAAAATAAAATATAGATAATTGTCATATCTTCCTAATTATTTTTATGTTGATTTATGAATTTATATGAATCATATGAAATATATAAAATCTTTTTCCGAGTATTTAAAATCTATTTTATAAAAACGGGAACCAACCGACGTCAACCGTTGTTACGTTTTTGGAACCTGAAACTCTTCCGAGAACTCCTTCCTAACCTAATTGTAATATTCCGAGCATTTTCCATGTTTCGACTTTTTCGATCCGGCGTACGGTTTGTCCTGCGCGGGTCCCGGCGCAACATTTTCGATACAATATTCGTTTCGGTAAATCAATAAAACCCGTATTTTCGATAAACAGGAGCTTTTTATTAAATTATCACAATTATCACTTCGTAATACGTGTAACCAGGCGCTGAGACCAAGACCGCAGTACAAATTGTACTGATTTGGATAATTATCCCGAAAACCGATACCGTTTGGATCAGTTTTTACAAATAAACGTACCGTTTTATATCCGGAATGATCCAACGGGATACTAATTTCCCGTAAATATAAATAGCCTTTTACCGTATTTTATTTCGTATCAAAATCATTTGCAGACAGATAATTATATAATTTTACAGAGAAAGATCATATATTCATAAACCTTTCTGAGAATCAAACCACAAATTCAAGGTGTTAGTGAAATCCGTTTGGAAAGTTGGAGTAACCAATTTGAAGGTCTCAAGGAGTACTATCAGATTCTAGGACCTGTTTTACTGCAGAATCAAAGGTTGATTTTATATAAATTTAATTATTTTCGAATTATTTTTATGAAAAATATGAATTTTTGTTCGGATGATTGTTTGTATGATTTGATGATTGCATGTGGTATAGCTTGTTTTCCTGATGATTTTGATATATTATACGTCTGATTTGGAGTTCAATAACATGCTCAAAAGTAGGTTTAATTTTCGAATTTCAAAATTAGGGTTTATAGCCCGTATGAATGTTTTCAATTGAAATTTGGGGGTTTTTGATCCAAGGGTTATTAGCTGTTGATTTATAGTGGGTTGTGTTCCTTATGAAATTTGCAATCGATTGGTATATAGCTCGTTAACAGAGGATTAATGGATCGAAGGGAGTTGTGTTTTGAAAGTTTTCGATGTTCGCCGGAAACCGACGATGTTCTTGGCCAATTTCCGGCCAGAACAGAGATGATTATTGAGTTTTGATTGCACGAATAAGTTGCTGGTAACCTGTAGATTTAATCTGGACAGTTTGGTGGCCTGAGGTGGCCGAAATCGTGTTTTTTAATTGATTAATTGGTCAATTAATTCAAAAATTAATTGATTAATTGATTTAATTAATTATTAATTGATTTTAATTAATTATTTAATTAGATTTAATTTTTTAAAAATGATTTAAAAATTCTGAAAAATAGTTTCGAGCTTTAAAATATTATTCTAAATTATTTTCAAGGCTCGATAATTATTACAAAATTGTTTCGGAGCCGAAATTGATCCAACGACCCGTATTAATTCTGAAAAATACTTTAAAAATCATTTTAAATACCCGAAAGCATATTTATGACCCGAGACTTCTTTATAAATGATATGTCATTAATTACGTGATGTATTATGTGTTATACGTGACTTGTTGATTGACTATCGGTCTATATATTCGGTGTTTACTTGGTTATTGCATAACTTTCAATCCGTTAATCGAATTTGGGTAAAACGAAGGGTAGATAAAAGTATGTGTTTGTTATGGATTAAAACTACTATATATAATTGCTGTATTTAATACTAAGGAACGTGAGCTCCAAGGCTCGATTTGACTGCTCTTGTGTTTCGTGACTCAATCTGCCTTAACAAGATGCCTACGTACCTTGCTGATTGCCAAGGATCAAGTCAAAAAACGTAGTTCTGATTGGTGGGGGTGAGACCCCTTATATAGATGTTGGTGGTCCTTGAATTGGACTTGGTATAGGAGACTTGGTGGACAAGCCTCTGAATTAGGATAGACTTAGGAGTCCTAGGAAGTAGGAAGCTGATTCCTTATCCTTTTAGGTCCCCTTGAGGCTAATCTCTAAGGATTTATATCCTTATCGGGACTCTTTTCAACATCTGATTTCTCCCTTATTAATTAATTACGAAATTAATTAATAATCAGGGCTTTTGGGCCTTTTTTATTCCACCAGGCCTGATCTGGTCCATCAGGCTTAACCTTTCTGGTCTGAATATCATATATCTTTTTATTGGGCCTAGCAGCCCACAGTTTGTACAATTAATGCAGTATTTAATTATACAATCATAATTTATTTATCCCTATCATTTGCCCCCCAACTTTTGGGAAACATTGATTAGGTTTCGCAGAAGTTAAGTCTATTCGTTCCCTTACAGGGTTTCGTTTTTGCGTAAAGTGTGGAGCGACCTACACATTCACAATGAATCTTCCTTTTATTCAGAAATTATCTTAATTTCCAGGAATTTTTCCCTAATTTTCTGAGATTTATCCTTAATTTCTGGATTTTTTCCCTAATTTTCCGGGATTTATCCTTAATTTATGGATTTTTCCCTAATTTTCTGGGATTTATCCTTAATTTCTGGATTTTTTCCCTAATTTCCCGGGATTTATCCTTAATTTCTGGATTTTTCCCTAATTTTCTGGGATTTATCCTTAATTTCTGGATTTTTTTCCCTAATTTTCCGGGATTTATCCTTAATTTCTGGATTTTTCCCTAATTTTCTGGGATTTATCCTTAATTTCTGGATTTTTTCCCTAATTTTCCGGGATTTATCCTTAATTTCTGGATTTTTCCCTAATTTTCTGGGATTTATCCTTAATTTCTGGATTTTTTCCCTAATTTTCCGGGATTTATCCTTAATTTCTGGATTTTTCCCTAATTTTCTGGGATTTATCCTTAATTTCTGGATTTTTCCCTAATTTCTGGATTTTCCCTTAATTTCTGGGATTTATCCTAATTTTCTGGATTTTTCCCTAATTTTCCGGGATTTATCCTTAATTTCTGGATTTTTTTCCCTTAATTTCCCGGGATTTATCCTTATTTTTTTGTGATTTTCCAGGATTTTTCTTCCTTTTCTTTTTCTTCCTTTTTTCTCTCTTCTCTCTTTTTTTTTTTTTTTTTTTATACAATTTTCGACCAGGAATCCATTCGACCAGGATCCTGGTCGAATTAGCCTTTGTCGTGCCTTGGTCGAAGGGAATTCGAGGAGGGTACATTCGACCTCACTTCCTGGTCGAATTTCGACCAGGATTTTTGCTTTGTATTTTTTTTTTTTTTTTTTTTTTGAGCAGAAATCTTCGACTAGGAATTTTTGTCCCTTTCGGTCAGGATTCCTGTGTTTCTGACCGAATTAACCACCTTTCTTTGCCTTGGTCGAAGCTATTTCGGGCAGGAGTGTTTCGAGCAGAAGTCCTGGTCGAATTTCGGCCAGGATTTTTCCTACCCCCTTGTTCTTTTTTCGAGCAGGAAAGTTTCGGTCAGGATGTTGGGTCAGAATTCTATATTTTGACCGAATTAGCCACCTTTCTTGCCTTGGTCGAAGCAATTTCGAGCAGGATTGTTTCGACCAGGGTTTTCATTTGATTTCTAGTCGAATGAGTTTAAATTCTGGTCGATTTATGCTTAATTTCTAGCCTTAATCGACAGAACTTTGATCTCAGGTTATTCGAACAAAATTTCCTCACTTTTTCTGGTCGAATGGGTCAGGAATGATTATTTTCATATCCTTTTACCTTGAAGTTGGGCCACATGTTTGGGCTGGATTTTTTGGGCCACCCTCTTAATGGGTCTTCATCCAGGGCCCATTTCTTAAATCTGGGCCTTATTTGTCAACTAATTGGGCCCTCTTTCTGGGCTTTCTTGGACTGGGCCTCTATCATGCTTTACTTCCAAAGCCCATTCAAACTTGGGTTGGGCTTGAACTCTTAAGCCTGACTTCCAGAATATTCTGGAATTTTCCATATCATTCCAGATTTTTCCATACTTTTCTAAGACTTTTCTAAGACTTTTCTAAAATATTCTGGAACATTCCAGATCCTTCCATTTTTGGGCCCATATGGGCTTTTTTGAGGCCCATTATCCACTTATTTCTCCTATATATAGGTGGGATGAGAGTGTGCTTCTTCACACCTCTCATTTCATTTCTCTTCATCTCAAACTTCCTAATCTTCTCCTTTCTCAAATCCACTCCTTCCTCCTCCCAAGTCTTTTCCAGTCTTTACTAGATGGCTGACAAGAGTTCCGAGAGGGCGGTCAAGATAGCCTCGGCTTCAAAACGAGGTAAGGATATCGAGATCCGCTCTTCATATATGTCTTTAATTGATATGATTAATACTAGGGGGGATGAATATCCTTCCACTGCACATCTCGACTCCTTTAATCACTGTAATACTTGGCACAACATAGATTTCAATAAACTAAATGCTCGTTATAACGTCCCTCCCCCCTTTAGACTAGTTCCAGTCTCTGGTGGTGACCGTACTTGCCACTGGAGGCCCGATACTCTCTTCATCTATACCGACGCCCTTAATGTTGGGCTTAGGTTCCCTTTCCATCCTTTTATCCCTCATCTTTTGGCTGACTTACAAATCAACCCGTGTCAGCTTCCTCCAAACGCCTGGAGGAATATTCTATGTTTTATGGTTTGTTGTTTTAGGGAGGGCTTTCCTCTTTCTGTAGCCGTTTTTAGGAAAGTCTTTCAATGTTACAATAGTTCTTCCAATATTTGTGGCTGGGTTTATGTCAAACAAAGGCCCAAAAGCAAACATATCTTTAATAGCGCCTCTATTCCTGATAATAATCCAAATTGGAGGAATAGTTTCGTTGGGTTACGTTGGGAGAATGGCGACTGGGGCACGCTCTTTCGATCTTCCTTCGGGAAGGTCAGTGATGGTAGCCTCAAATCCATTCACTTAACTCCTGAAGAAACTATCATTTACAATGGGCTCACTCAGGATGATGGCACCACCACCAGCTGGACTCTTTTAGAAGAGTTTTCCCTGATTCATGTGGGACTATCCTCTGTTTCTCAACAGGGTATTTCTCTTCCCTTCTCAATTTTTCTTTATTTCACGCATTATTAACATCACTTATTTTGTCTTTTGCTTTGTTTCAGCTGCTAAGGAGATTAACGAGGACAATGTCCCCTTGGTCGAGGAAACAGCTAGGATGAAGAAAGCTCGGTTAGCAGGCCTAGACACCCGAGGAAAGGCGACAGAGCCTATCTTCTTGAGAAAGCACAAGGAGCCTATGGGGGAGGCTTCAACTGAAGGAGCTGAGGGCCATAATGCTCCTATCACTGCTGCTGCCCCTGCTGCTGCTACAGGCGCCTTTCAGCCTCTCTGGGGATTCCGCCGAGGGGATACCGTGGTTGGTTCCACGAAGCATGCTTGGGATTGGTCCTACCATAGCGTGACTCCAAAGGACTTTACTGATGTGGTGGCCACCCCTGACCTTGAGAGGATTAAGCTCATGGGAGCCCAATCTCTGGCTTCGGTATGCCTTCTCTTTTTTAAACTTATTTCTCGTTCTTGTAGCACTTTCTTGCCTTATACTTTGTTAATTGTTTTGTTTCAGTCTAACGCCTACTTTCAAGGCGCTGTGAGGCAAGCCGAATCATGGAAGCGGGCTTCTGATAAGGCCGATAATGCCCTCAGGAGGCAACAGAAGAAGTATGCTACCCTGGAGAAGAAGCTCAAGCGCAAGGAGGAAGAACTCGGAGAGTCTACCGCCGAGCTGGTGGTACTTCGGGCGGAGAAGGATAAAGCTATAGACAATTATCTGGACTCGGAGGAGTTTGCCCAATCTATGAGGATTAGGGATGATTCAGTCTTTCCCGAGTTTTTTAGGACTGGTTGGGACACGGCCCTTGGGACCGTGAACGAGGCTTGTCCTGATATTAACCCGGCGGACTACATCTGCCCTGATGACGAGGCTTTGCTACAGAGGTTTCGTACCCGAGTAGTTGTCTCGGACCATGTTCCTCAGGATCCACTTCTTCCTCCTCCCGAGTCTTCTTCCAGACCTGCTGAGGATGACAGCTCTTCCTCCTCCGAGACGACGGAGACATCTAGCGAGAGCGGAGAAGACGATGATATGGACGCCGAGGGCACCTCAGCTCCTTAGAGCTTTTTCAGCCTTGCATGGCTTGTCTTATTGTATTGACTTAATTGTATTCAAAACTTATTACCCTTCGGGGCTTATATTTTATATGTTGCTTTTCTTGCCTCTTTCTGTTTAATATGCATTTGAGCCTTAAACATCCTTGGATTGAAGTAATTTCAAACTCTTTAATATGAAGTCTGGTTTTTCAAAACCTTACATAGCATGGGTTCGACCCTAATCAATAATAACTAGACAATGTAAATTCTACTGGAATATAAAATCCTACGCAAGCAAAGCTTCCAGGTGCTTTTAAACCTACTTGTCACAATGACAAGTGAGAATCGTACTTCGCCTATCTTACACGTAGTAAACCTTCAGGTTTTGTGCGTGCCAGGTCCTCGGGACTTCAAAACCATCCATAGTCTCGAGCTTGTAGGTTCCTCTACCTTGAACGCTCTTGACTCTGTACGGCCCTTCCCAATTTGGGGCAAGCTTCCCTTTTTGTCCAACACCAGATGCTTCTATCTTCCTCAAGACTAGATCGCCTTGTTTAAAAAACCTTTCTTTAACCCTTAGGTTGTAGTAGAATGAAGCTTTTTTATGATATTCTACTATCTTTGCATGTGCCTTATCTCGCACTTCATCGATCAAATCCAGGGCTAACCTCTGACCTTCCCCATTTTCCTCTGCGTTGAAAGCCTGAATCCTTGGAGAGGAATGTGATATCTCCACGGGAACTACTGCTTCTGCCCCATATGCCAACAAGAAGGGAGTTGCTCCCGTCGTGACTCTACAGGTAGTCCTATAGGCCCATAATATGGGAAGTATCTCGTCCACCCAATTATTTCTTGACTTCTCGATCCTCTTCTTTAATCCATCCAGGATTATCCGATTTGCTACCTCCGCTTGCCCATTGGCTTGCGGGTGAGCTACAGAGGTGAATCGTAACTCAATTTCATTTTCTTCACAATACTTCTTGAATTCCTCATTATTGAATTGCGTTCCATTGTCAGTGACGAGGATACGGGGAATTCCATATCGGCACATAATGTTTTCCCACAGGAATTGTGCAACCTGCTTAGTTGTGATTTTGGCCAAAGGTTTGGCTTCGATCCACTTGGTGAAATAATCAATGGCTACAATCAGAAATTTCCTTTGTGCCGTGGCCATAGGAAAAGGCCCTAGAATATCCATCCCCCACATGGCAAAGGGAATAGGTGAGTTGATAGAGGTCAGCATCTCGGAGGGTTGTCTAACAATTGGTGCATGCTTTTGACAGCGGTCACACTTCTTCACATATTCTTTGGCATCAGCCATCATTTTTGGCCAATAAAAGCCTAAACGGGTTAACTTATGAGCCAAGGCCCTGCCCCCCAAGTGCTGCCCGCAAATGCCTTCATGCACTTCCTCAAGAGCCAAGCGTGCCTCATCGGGCCTGAGACACCTCAAGTAAGGAACCACGAAAGATCTCTTATATAGAATCCCATCTATCAAAGAGTACCTTAGTGCTCGAACAGTTAACTTCCGTGCCTCAATTGTATCGCTTGGCAACCAACCGGTCTGAATGTGAGCCTTGATGGGATCAATCCATGACGTCCCCAAGCCTACGGGAGCCACAAGCTTAACATCTATGCTTCGTGTCTTCAAAACACGGAAGTACACACTTCCTGAACTTTCTTCAATCTCAGACGAAGCAAACTTTGATAGCGCATCTGCTTTAGCATTTTCTTCCCTTGGAATGTGTTCAACATGGCATTCATTAAATTGGGTCATCACAGCGCTTACTAGGCGAACATACTTTGCCATCGTATCATCCCTTGCTTCAAATTCTCCCTTTACCTGGGATATGATCAACTTCGAGTCTCCACGGACCTTTAAGTTTTTGACTCTAAGTGTCCCAGCTAGACCAAGGCCAGCAATCAGGGCTTCATACTCTGCCTCATTGTTTGTGGTTGGGAAGTCTAGCTTCATGGCATACTCAATTAAGAATCCATCAGGACTTTGCAAAACCAACCCTGCTCCACTGGAATTTGTTTTTGATGCTCCATCAAAATAGAGAACCCAATATTCTTTCTCCTTGTCCCCATTGTCGACTCCCTTGTCTTGAGGTGTGGTATCTTCCTGCCCCCCGACTTCTTGGTTGGGTATGGTACATTCCACCACGAAGTCAGCTAGTGCCTGGGCTTTTATGGCCATACGTGGCTTATACTTGAGATCGAACTCTCCCAACTCTATTGCCCACTTAATCAGTCTCCCACTTGCCTTGGGACTGTGAATGATATTTCTCAGTGGCTGATTTGTTAGCACTTCAATTTGGTGAGCTTGAAAATAAGGACGCAGCTTTCTTGAAGCCATTACCAAGGCTAAAGCGAATTTCTCAATGGCTGAATAATTCAACTCAGCACCATGCAAAATTTTGCTGACATAGTATACGGGTTTCTGGACTTTTAGTTCCTCCTTAACCAACACCGCGCTCAAGGCGCTTTCTGAAACAGCCAAGTACAAGAATAAAACTTCACCCAGAACTGGCTTGGCCAACAACGGGGCCTGGCCCATATACTTCTTTAACTCTTCAAATGCCTTCTGATTTTCCTCACTCCATACAAAGTCTTTAATGTTCTTTAATGACTTGAAGAATGACAAGCACTTGTCTCCTGACTTGGAGATGAATCGTCCTAGCGCAGCAACCCTTCCTGTGAGTTTCTGAACATCCTTGACAGTTTTTGGGGGTTCCATGTCCAGGATTGCCTTTATTTTATCGGGGTTAGCCTCAATTCCCCTCTTTGAGACCATCAATCCCAAGAATTTTCCAGATCCTACTCCGAAAGCACACTTCGTGGGATTCAACATCATCTTGTGGTACCTCAGGACCTCAAAAGCTTCCCTCAAATGGGTTATATGATCAGTCTTTACTAGACTCTTGACTAGCATGTCATCAATATAGACTTCCATAGTCTTCCCAATAAGATCCTTAAAAATTTTATTCACCAACCTTTGATAGGTGGCTCCTGCATTCTTGAGACCAAACGCCATAACAAGATAACAATAAACACCAAAGTCTGTGATAAATGATACCTTTGGAATGTCATCCTTATGCATTTTGATCTGGTTGTATCCGCTAAACCCATCCATGAAACTCAGCATCTCATGTCCAGCGGTGGCATCAATCAAAGTATCAATTCTAGGCAGCGGAAAACAGTCTTTGGGGCATGCATCATTCAGATCGGTGAAGTCTATACACATCCTCCACTTTCCATTAGCCTTCTTCACCATTACAGGGTTTGCTAACCACTCCGGAAATTGAATCTCCTCAATGAAACCAGCCTCTAAGAGCTTTTCCACTTCCTGCTTTATAGCCTCTTGTCTTTCCGGGGCAAAATTTCTTTTCTTTTGTTTCACTGTCTTCCGGCTTGGATCCACGTTTAACTTGTGGGTAATTAACTCCGGGTCTATGCCTGGCATATCAGCTGCTGACCATGCAAACACATCACTATTTTCTTGCAAAAATTTCACTAACTTCCCTCTAAGGGGCTCCTCTAATGTAGCTCCAATGAAAGTCATCCTCTCAGGATTCTTGGGATCTAAAGGAACCGAAACCAATTCTTCTGCTGGCCTTCCTCTATTCTCATCACTTTCTCGAACATCCATATCTTCAATAGGAAGAACCTGCCCCCCGACTCCATCTGCCCTCAAAGAGGCCACATAACAGCTTCTAGCCATTTTTTGATCTCCTCTCTCTTCTCCAATCCCGTTTCGGGTGGGAAACTTCATGACTGAATGGTAGGAAGAGGGGACTGCCTTGAAGGCATGTATCCCTGTTCTCCCCATGATAGCATTATAAGTTGAACTAGCCTTTACCACCACAAAATCCAGCATCTGCGTTGCTTGCCTTGGCTCCGTACCTATGGTGGTTGGCAATTTAATTATCCCTTCCACAGGACATTCTACTCCAGCAAATCCATATATCGGCATGTCGGTTGGTGTCAACTGGGAGTCGTTATACCCCATCCTTAGAAAGGTGTCGTGGAGCAAGATATCCACAGAAGCACCATTATCCACAAGGACCCTCTTAACCGGGCTATTTCCTATTATCGGCGTTATGACCAGCGGGTCGTCATGGGGAAACTTCACACCCTCTAGGTCGGAATCATCAAAAGCCAATGTTACTTCTGTCGTGGCCCTCTTCGGGGCTTCTCCAACAATATGCATAACCTCTCTAGTATATGCCTTTCTGGAATTTTTGGACAATCCCGCAGCAGTTGGACCTCCAAAGATCGTGTTTATCACAGGCCCTCGAGGTCTCGGCCCTCCATAAATGGTGTTTATAACTGGTCCTCTAGGTTGGGGATTCCGCCCCTGATCATCTTGGTCCCTCCTACGATCTTCAAAGTTCTTCCTTCCATTATTATTTCTGTCTCCCCCATCTCCAGTATACTTGTTCAATCTTCCTTTTCGATTCAAAAACTCAATTTCATCTTTCAACTGCCTACACTCATCGGTGTCATGGCCAACATCTTTGTGAAACCTGCAATACTTGCCCTTATCTAGCTTGGCGGGATCAGCCTTCAAGGGCTTAGGCCAGCGAATATCTCTGTCTTTCTCAATCTCCATCAAAATCTGACTTCTGGGAGCATTCAGCTTAGCGTATTCAGTGAACTTTTGCCCAGGTCCTCCCTTCTTGGGGGTTGAATCAGGGTTTTGTTCGGTTCTAGGATATTTGTCCTTAGCGATATACTCCAAATCAGTTTTTCGTTTCTTGCCTCCAGTGGGCTCATTACTTACTACGGTCTTCCTCATACTTTCTTCAACCTTGATATACTTCCCTGCCCTCTCTTGGAGCTGCAACATGCTCTCAGGGGGTCGTTTGGCCAAAGACATCTTAAAAAACTCATCCCTAGTTCCTTGTTGCAGTGCTATCATGGCTACCTTATCATCAAGGTCTGGGACTTTTAAAGCCTCCTTTGTAAAACGATTCAGGTAATCTCTTAAGGATTCCTTAGCTCCCTGCACAAGACTCATAAGAGATGCTGACCTTTTCTTATGGACTCTTCCACTGATGAATTGCTTAATAAAAGCCTGACTTAATTCTCTGAATGATCCAATAGAATTTGGGGGTAGGCGACTGTACCATCTTTGAGCCATACCCGACAGGGTTTGAGGAAAGGCCCGACATTTTATAGCATCATTCACGGGTTGCAGCAGCAGTGCATTAGAGAATGTCCTAACATGATTAGCGGGGTCTCCCGTGCCATCATAGGCTTTGATAGTGGGCATCTTGAATTTCCTTGAGATATGGGCATTCATTATCTCTTCTGTGAAGGGTGGAGTTGGATCATCAGGATCTCCAAGGGGAAGGAGATTGCTTGGATCAGTTCTTGGGACAGCAGCCCTTCTTCTTACCGGACCATCCAGGTCTATGATAGGAGGAGGATTTCTCCCCCTAGGTGGTATGTGGGTTCTGGTGGCTTGGTGAGCCTCCAAGTCACGCCTCAGCCTTTGGATTTCAGCCTCATGAGCCCTGATCTTTTCCTGCACTTCTTGGGGATTCGCCCCTGGGGTGCTTTGGGGCCGTTGCCTTCCATCGGCCATTGGCTCTTTTCCAGGACGCCTCCTTCTCGGGGCCACTTCATCATCCGAAGATTCGGAGTCTCTCTCAGTGTATGGACCAGAAAATTCCCGATCCTCAGGGATAGGATCCAAACCTCGTATATAGGGGGGCGACCGCCCTCGTGCTTCACTTCGCCCAGCATATCCGCTTCCTCCAACCTCAGGGTGAAGGGGCATCCCATAAGGGGGGTTAGTAGTAACAACAGTTGAATATTCATACCCGACGGGTCGAGAATTCACAGGTATATGTACTTGTTGAACTTGAGGATTCGTACCTTGAATAGTCGGGGGAGTTGTCCCTTGTGGCTGAGGTTGAGTTGCCCCTGTCTGGGCTTCCCCCTGAGTAGATGCATAAGTTGAATGGGGAGGAACCTCCACGGTTGATGAAATCACCTGGGTTGTCCCTGATGGTGTTCCCTCCTCCAGAGTGCTGGTTGTTCTCCGTGTTCTCGCCATGGTTGTTGTTCCGTTAATCCCCACAGTCGGCGCCAAATGTTATGGATTAAAACTACTATATATAATTGCTGTATTTAATACTAAGGAACGTGAGCTCCAAGGCTCGATTTGACTGCTCTTGTGTTTCGTGACTCAATCTGCCTTAACAAGATGCCTACGTACCTTGCTGATTGCCAAGGATCAAGTCAAAAAACGTAGTTCTGATTGGTGGGGGTGAGACCCCTTATATAGATGTTGGTGGTCCTTGAATTGGACTTGGTATAGGAGACTTGGTGGACAAGCCTCTGAATTAGGATAGACTTAGGAGTCCTAGGAAGTAGGAAGCTGATTCCTTATCCTTTTAGGTCCCCTTGAGGCTAATCTCTAAGGATTTATATCCTTATCGGGACTCTTTTCAACATCTGATTTCTCCCTTATTAATTAATTACGAAATTAATTAATAATCAGGGCTTTTGGGCCTTTTTTATTCCACCAGGCCTGATCTGGTCCATCAGGCTTAACCTTTCTGGTCTGAATATCATATATCTTTTTATTGGGCCTAGCAGCCCACAGTTTATACAATTAATGCAGTATTTAATTATACAATCATAATTTATTTATCCCTATCAGTGTTGAATAGAATCCTGTGAGTTGATGATTGATAGATGCTTATCATATGTGAGCAGAAGAGGCAAGACGTAGGAAAGGGAAACAGGTAGTTGAGGAGTAAGACGATTGTGATTGGAAGCGAGTGCAGGATAGTAAGCTAATACTAGGCAAGTGTTCTGAACTTACTCGAGATATTGTAGTACTTGATAGTCTTGTTGACATTGCAAGTGCTTTGAAGCACAGAAACCTAAACCCTGATTTCAGTTATTGTTCTTGAGCCATGAACCATATTCTTTCTAAGCCATTGATTATTATATACCCAAACACGAACCACAAATCTACGATACTACTCCACAAATACATACAAACTAAATACCAGACACTGAACTGAATTATTATATACTCAACCCATGGTATCTTATGCTTTGAAAGACCACATTCTTGAAACCCTGAAACATTGATTCTTTTGTTATCCAATTCTTTCATTACCCAACATCCAAGCCTTGAAAGTACCTTGTTGATCCACACAAGGGTTGAAACCCTTTCATTGTTAAACACTCACTGTTGTTAATGATTCTGATTATTGTTAATTATTGTTTAATTTTGTTATTATGTTAGAATTGGATTGTTTTTATAAAATTATGGACCAGATTCGTGGTCAGACCATATAATGGTCAAGTTAGGCCAATGTGTGCCTTGAATCCAGTAGTTAGAGCAATGTTGTGTGCTTTGCTCGGGGTTAGTGCGTGACTGATCAGAAGCCTAACCTTGGTTTTAAAATAAAAATATAGTATCCAATTCTAAATCATAATCCATTGTTCACTTGATATCATAACCATATTCACTTGATGATCATTATTCTCAGTGTTGTCATTGTGACTTGCTGAGCTAGTTAGCTCATTTGTGCGATGTTGTTTATACTCTTTCCAGTTAAAAAGGAACCAGTTGGCAGCAAGGATCCCCAGTCCAGTGCGAGAGCTAGGGATTAAGGCTGTTGAAGCTGAGCTAGTAGGCTTCTTTTGGAATAATGTAAATTGTAAAAGTTTGTAATATGTTTAATACTCAGTTTGAGTTTGAATGGTTGGGATTTAATCGGTATGTAATATATTAGTGTGTTTGGCTTGTGTGCATACTTTAACCTGTTGCGATCCGTGGTAGTTGGTAAGTAGGGTCATTGCATATTATTATTATCTTTAGTATTGTTATAAGCAGGTTATAAATAAGGTATGTGTGTGGACCCCAAACTTCTGACCCGGGTTTGGAGGGCGCCACAGTTTTGGTATCAGAGCTACAGGTTATAAGTCACTGACACAAGCCTAGGTTGACGGGAATGGGTAGGGGGTTAGGATTAGAAGTAAGGCATAGGATGATAGAACGTCGAGAGGTTGAGTGTTACGGTATAACCAGTAGTAGTATAATTCGCGTCGTGGTTCGAGATTCTTATATTGCGATATAATTTCAGATAGCAGCGATGGCCGACTCTTTTATTCCTGTATCAGCTGATCACTCAGAGCCTTCAGTTGGAGCACCAGTATCGGATCCCCGTCCTGTTATTCCACCAGCATTGGTTATTCTACCTCCACCGGTGTTGCAGCCCGTACCACTGCAGGCTATTCCACCTCCAGGCATGAGGCCACCAATCAGAGGACCCCCACCAGCTGATTCAGATTCCACTGGACATTCAGTTGCGAGTGCCCCATTTCAGTCCACATTACCCCCAGTTCCTTATTACCGGTATGAGGCTCTTCTATTGGAGCGTGATTCCTTGTTGGCTCAGATCAGAGAGTTACAACATATCATCAGGACTACAGATGTTGATCGTGGTGTGAGGGAGCTTCGAGAGGAGATTCATGTGACACGGAGGGTTCTTGAGGCTAGACTACATGGAGCTACACTACCTGGCAGAGGCCCTGATGCACTGATGGGCTGGGCTACTGAGGTGATGGAGGACTTTGAGAGGCTGGCAGGACCAGAGTTTCCTTGGAGTTGAGACAGAGACTCAGAGATGGAGATGCGGAGCAGTGTTGTTGTGGTTGTATAGTATGTACAGTAGTGTGTAGTATATATCAGTAGACTTTTGAGTTGTATTTATAGACTAGCTATGCTGACTAGTGAGTAGGTTATTGTACCCTTTTTGCTTTTACTTTCAAAGCGTCTTTACGCTTGTACTACCCTAAAACTTTTGATCTATATATCAGTACATATTCTTTTCCAGCACTGTCATTTACTTTATCGCACCTGCTTTACTTTACCTTATTTATTACACTAGTATACCCTGTGATACCATGTACCCTGTTTTCCATAACTATTTATATTCTGTAAAGAAGCATGCAATTTACTTAGTTACAACTGTTTTCAAAAAGAGATATTCCTGTTTTATAAAACTTTTCCTTTATGCAAAGATTTGATTCAAAAGCTAAATAAATTGTTTGATTCTTTACAGAAAATGCCTCCCAGAAATACCCGCACCAACACCCAGAATGAAGAAACCAACAACAACCACAATAATAACCAAGATGAGACAAACCAGAATATGAACCCAGGACCCATAGACCCAGCAATAGCCCAGATTCTCCAAATCTTGGCCCAACAAACAGTTCACCTGGCACAACAACAACAAAGACAGACCAATCCCCAGGTAACTTTCAAAACTTTTCAGGCAGTAAACCCACCAGAATTCAAGGGTTCCCTAGAGCCGATTGAAGCAAATATGTGGTTAAAAGAAATGGAGAAGGCATTTGCCTTAGTGAAAGTGAAGGAGGAACAGAAGGTTGAGTTTGCAAGTTACTATTTGAAGAATGAGGCCACCTACAGGTGGGAGATGGTGAAGACATTGGAAGGTACAGATGTTATTACTTGGGAGAGGTTTAAGGAATTATTTCTAGAAAAGTATTTTCCTCAGTTTGTTCAAGATCAGATGGAGCTGAAGTTTTTAGAGTTAAAGCAAAGAACTATGTCGGTGGCAGATTATGAGAGTAAATTTGAAGAATTGTCAAGGTATGTGCCGTCGTATGTTGATACTGATAGAAAGAAAGCTAAGAGATTCCAGCAAGGCTTGAAGCCATGGATCAGAGGGAAGGTAGCTATTTGTGAGTTGGAGACCTATGCAGGGGTTGTACAGAAGGCTATGATTGCGGAGACCGAAAGTGAGATGTCACAAAAGGAGAAAGAGAGCAAGAAAAGGAAGGTTGAGGGAAGTGAGGGTCAGTCACAACCAGGGAAGTTTCCAAACTTTAAGAAGGGCAAGTTCCAGCTGGGGAGAAATTTTAATTTTAGGAGACAAAATGCAGGAGACGGAGGCCAGGGCAACCATCCAGCTAATGTGAATCAGCCGAATCAGTTGAGATTAACTTTTCCAGATTGTCAAGTTTGTGGAAAGAAGCATGGAGGAGTTTGTAACAAGTTGAATGTGGTATGTTTCAAATGCAACCAGAAAAGGCACTATTCGAGGGAGTGCCAAAATCAGCCAGCTAGAGAGCCAGCAAATAAGGATCAGCCTATCCGAAATCCAGCAGTAAAGGTTCCAGCCATTGGATTTACGTGCTTCAAATGTGGAAAGCCGGAACATATGGCCAGGGATTGCAAGATATCAGCCCCAGTCAGTAATGCATTGAGGATCATGGAATCTACCCCAGCAGTAAATGAGACTCCAAGGGCTAGATTTTTCGACATGTCAGTGAAGGATGCTATCCAGGATACAGATGTCGTGGCAGGTACGCTCAATGTGAATTCTTTATATGCCAAAGTGTTAATAGATTCGGGAGCAACTCGATCGTTTGTTTCACAAGATTTTGTTAGTAAGTTAAATTGTCCAGTTGAGTATTTAAAAGAAATAATGACTGTGGAATTAGAAAATCAAGAATGTGTAACTGTGAATCAAGTTTGTGGGAATTGTGAGGTTGAGATTTCTGGTAGTAAGTTTTGTGTAGATTTGATACCATTTAAGTTAGGAGAATTTGACGTTATATTAGGGATGGATTGGTTATCTGAGCACGATGCCCAGATAGATTGTCGAAACAAGAAGGTAATGGTGAAGACGCATGACGAAAAGATAGTAATGTTCAAGGGATAGAAGCAAGTAAAGATGTTCTTAACAATAATTCAAGCTAAGAAGTTATTACGGAAAGGATGCAAGCATTTTATAGCATACGTGATTGACAAGAGTTAGGAGCTAACAAAACTTGAAGATATTCCAGTAGTGAATGAATTTCCAGACGTGTTTCCCGACGAATTGCCAGGACTTCCTCCAGATAGGGAAATTGAATTTGCGATCGACTTAACACCTGGAACAGAACCAGTATCCAAGGCCCCATACAGAATGGCGCCTGTTGAGATGAAAGAGCTAGCGAAGCAGTTGCAGGAGTTGTTAGAAAAAGGAGTAATCAGACCCAGTGTATCCCCGTGGGAGCATCGGTATTATTTGTTAAGAAGAAAGATGGAAGCATGAGACTATGTATCGACTATAGGGAGCTCAACAAGCTTACGATCAAGAATAAGTATCCGTTACCCAGAATTGATGACTTGTTTGACCAATTGAAGGGAGCCAAGTATTTCTCCAAAATTGATTTAAGATCGGGATATCATCAACTGAAGATCAAGCCAGAGGATATACCAAAGACCACTTTTCGAACAAGGTATGGACATTATGAATTTCTAGTAATGTCTTTTGGATTGACCAACGCCCCGGCAACATTTATGGACCTGATGAACAGAATTTTCAAGGAATATTTGGACAAGTTCGTTATTGTATTTATAGACGATATTTTGATCTATTCAAAGACGGAAGAGGATCATGCGAAACATTTAAGGACAGCTTTGGAGATTTTAAGGAAAAAGAAGTTGTATGCTAAATTCTCGAAGTGTGAGTTTTGGTTACAAGAGGTTTAGTTCTTAGGACACATAGTTACTAATGAAGGGATTAAAGTGGACCCGACAAAGATCGAGGCAATTACGAATTGGGAAAGACCGAGAACACCTACCGAGGTAAGAAGTTTCCTAGGATTGGTGGGATATTATCGTCAATTTGTTCAAAATTTCTCAAGGATTGCCACACCATTAACAAAGCTTACACGAAAGAATGAGAAGTTTATATGGAACGATAAATGCGAGAAAAGTTTTCAAGAATTGAAGCGACGATTAATCACGGCACCTGTTTTGTCACTTCCAGACGATCAAGGGAATTTTGTAATTTATAGTGATGCTTCTCACAAAGGATTAGGATGTGTTCTTATGCAGCACGACAAGGTGATTGCGTATGCGTCAAGGCAATTGAAACTACACGAACAGAAGTACCCTACTCATGATTTGGAATTAGCAGCCATAGTATTTGCTTTGAAGATTTGGAGACATTATCTGTATGGAGAGAAATGTGAGATTTATATGGATCACAAAAGTTTGAAGTATATATTTACCCAGAAGGAACTAAATATGAGGCAAAGGAGATGGTTAGAATTGATCAAGGATTATGATTGCTCGATTAATTATTATCCCGGTAAGGCGAACGTTGTAGCAGACGCGTTAAGTCGGAAGGAAAGGTTAAATGTGTTATCCGTACCTGAAGAGATATATAAAGAATTTCAGAAATTAGAATTGGAGATTAGAATTTGAAAGCCTGAGGAAGCAAAAGTGTACAGTATGATTTTCCAACCGGAGTTATGGGAGAAAATAAAGAAATGCCAAAAAGAGGTAATGGATCAAGATATAAATCGTTTGGTAGGTGAGGAATTATGCACGCAACAAGATGACCAAGGTATTCTGAGGTTTTCATCTAGAATTTGGATTCCACCGGTGACGGAGTTAAAGAATGAAATTCTACAGGAGGCACATAATTCAAGGTATTCCATCCATCCAGGGAGTACCAAGATGTATAGAGATTTAAAGAAGAATTATTGGTGGCCAGACATGAAAAGGGAAAGTGCGGAATGGGTTAGCAAATGTTATACCTGTCAGAGGGTTAAAGCAGAACATCAGAAGCCAAGCGGATTGCTACAGCCATTAGAGATTCCAGAATGGAAGTGGGAACATATTGCCATGGATTTTATAGTTGGATTACCAAGGACAAGGGCTAATCATGATGCCATTTGGGTTGTAGTGGATAGACTTACCAAGTCAGCTCATTTTCTGCCTATAAATGAAAGATTTTCGCTCGACAAGTTGGTCCATATGTACCTAAAAGAAATTGTAGTTCGTCATGGAGTTCCAGTGTCTATCGTATCTGATCAAGATCCAAGGTTTAATTCAAGATTCTGGAAGAGTTTTCAAGAATGTTTGGGAACAAGATTGAATATGAGTATGGCCTATCACCCGCAGACGGACGGCCAAAGTGAAAGAACGATCCAGACAATCGAGGACATGTTACATGTTTATGCTATTGATTTCAAAGGAAGTTGGGACGAGCATTTACCCCTGGTAGAGTTTGCTTATAACAACAGTTATCACGCCAGCATTGGGATGCCACCCTATGAAGCCCTTTATGGACGCAAATGTAGATCTCCAGTATATTGGGACGAAGTAGGAGAACGCAAAATACTCGGACCTGAATTGGTGCAGCAGACAAAGGAAGTTGTTGAAATTATCCAGAAAAGATTAATAGCCGCACAAAATCATCAGAGATAGTATGCAGACCAGTCAAGGAAGGACATGGAATTTGAAGAAGGGAGCTTGGTATTATTGAAAGTATCACCATGGAAAGGACTAACGAGGTTTGGGAAGAAAGGGAAGCTAAGCCCAAGATATGTCGGACCTTTTGAGATTTTAAAGCGCATTGGCAAAGTAGCTTATGAGTTGGCGTTACCACCATACATGGAGCACATTCACAATGTTTTTCACGTATCAATGCTTAAGAAGTATAATCCAGACTCCAGGCATGTAATAGAATATGAGCCAATAGAGCTTCAGGCAGATTTGTCATATGTAGAGAGTCCGATAGAGATTCTAGAGGAGCGAGAGAAGGTATTGAGGAATAAAGTGGTAAAGTTAGTAAGAGTATTGTGGAGAAACCCAAAGGTTGAAGAGTCAACCTGGGAGTTAGAAAGTGATATAAGAGAAAAGTACCCTCATTTGTTTTCTTAAGAGATTCTGAGGACAGAATCCTTTTAAGGGGGGAAGGATGTAATATCCGGGATATATCGTGTAATTATTTTTGCTATTAAATAATTATTATGTGTGTTCAGTATCCATTCTGTGAATTAATTGTTAAGTGTTATAAGTGTTTGGATATTTAAAAATATTATTAATTGAGTATTTTAATTTTTATATGTCCAGAATAAAATATAGATAATTGTCATATCTTCCTAATTATTTTTATGTTGATTTATGCATTTATATGAATCATATGAAATTTATAAAATCTTTTTCCGAGTATTTAAAATCTATTTTATAAAAACGGGAACCAACTGACGTCAACCGTTGTTACGTTTTTGGAACCCGAAACTCTTCCGAGAACTCCTTCCTAACCTAATTATAATATTCCGAGCATTTTCCATGTTTCGACTTTTTCGATCCGGCATACGGTTTGTCCTGCGCGGGTCCCGGCGCAACATTTTCGATACAATATTCGTTTCGGTAAATCAATAAAACCCGTATTTTCGATAAACGGGAGCTTTTTATTAAACTATTACAATTATCACTTCGTAATACGTGTAACCAGGCGCTGAGACCAAGACCGCAGTACAAATTGTACTGATTTGGATAATTATCCCGAAAACCGATACCGTTTGGATCAGTTTTTACAAATAAACGTACCGTTTTATATCCGGAATGATCCAACGGGATACTAATTTCCCGTAAATATAAATAGCCTTTTACCGTATTTTATTTCGTATCAAAATCATTTGCAGACAGATAATTATATAATTTTACAGAGAAAAATCATATATTCATAAACCTTTCTGAGAATCAAACCACAAATTCAAGGTGTTAGTGAAATCCGTTTGGAAAGTTGGAGTAACCAATTTGAAGGTCTCAAGGAGTACTATCAGATTCCAGGACCTGTTTTACTGCAGAATCAAAGGTTGATTTTATATAAATTTAATTATTTTCGAATTATTTTTATGAAAAATATGAATTTTTGTTCGGATGATTGTTTGTATGATTTGATGATTGCATGTGGTAGAGCTTGTTTTCCTCATGATTTTGATATATTATACGTCTGATTTGGAGTTCAATAACATGCTCAAAAGTAGGTTTAATTTTCGAATTTCAAAATTAGGGTTTATAGCCCGTATGAATGTTTTCAATTGAAATTTGGGGGTTTTTGATCCAGGGGTTATTAGCTGTTGATTTATAGTGGATTGTGTTCCTTATGAAATTTGCAATCGATTGGTATATGGCTCGTTAACAGAGGATTAATGGATCGAAGGGAGTTATGTTTTGAAAGTTTTCGATGTTCGCCGGAAACCGACGATGTTCTTGGCCAATTTCCGGCCAGAACAGAGATGATTATTGAGTTTTGATTGCACGAATAAGTTGCTGGTAACCTGTAGATTTAATCTGGACAGTTTGGTGGCCTGAGGTGGCCGAAATCGTGTTCTCCGGCAACACTCCGGCGAGTCGACGGCTGGGCTGGCAAAATTCCAAACAGGCCCCTGTAGTTTTGTAGATGATGAAGTTTAGTCCCTGTAGTTTGCAAAGTTTTCAAAAATAGGATTCCTGTTTATAAAATATTTAAAAATCATATTTCCTATTTATTTTTATTATAAAAATTCATTTTTAATTTCTGAAAATTCTAAAAATTAGTATTTTAATTCTGAAAATTATTTTTAATTCAAAAATAAATCAGAATTAATTATTTAATTAATTTCAGTTGATTTTTAATTGATTAATTGGTCAATTAATTCAAAAATTAATTGATTAATTGATTTAATTAATTATTAATTGATTTAATTAATTATTAATTAATTGAGATAGTATAAAAGCATAATTCATTTCCATTACTTTTCTTTTATCATTCTCAAATCATCTGCTCTAAATTCTCTCTTTCTCAAAAGCAATTATCATCCCTATCTTTGCAATTTCCACTCTCTAACAATGGCACCAGTAGTCAAGATCATGTCACAAACTGGATTCATCTATGAGAAGAACAACTTCACGGCTTTAGTAAACAAGGGGATTCAACAATCTGGTGACTACCATAAAATAATGGATTTTGTGAAGAACTGCAAACTCACTATGCCATGCTGGAATCACCCACCATTTTTTGTGAGGTTGTTGAGGAAATGTGGTCAACTGCTGTGTACAACTCAACTGATAAGACCATCACACTCACTATCAAAGGTAAGTAATTCTGTATCAATAGTGATGTTGTTAAAGCATGTTTCAAGATTCCTGATAATACTGTAACTTCACCACATACATACACTGACATTATTAACATGCTTAACTCCATAAACTATGCACTCCCTACTTCTAAGTTAAGTGAATTAGGAGGTTGGGTCATAGAAAAGAATGGAGTTATTTATGTGATGTAGTTACTAAAGTCTTTTCTGGTAAAATCAGTAATTTTGATTCTGTCAATATATCAATGCTTAACATGCTTTACATGCTTGTCACTGATAAGTTCTTTAACTTTAGTGACCTTGTTTTGTTTGAATTGGGATTTAAGTTAGGTGAGTTAAATAAGAGGGGTAAAAATATTTACTATGCTAGATTTTTCATGATGTTAGCTAACCACCTCTTTGAGGGAATTGTGCTTGAGAACCCAACCAACAAACTAGATTGTTGGGTTCAAGAGAGAAGAATTATTGCAGATTTGATCAGGGCAAACCATCACAAAGAGGTGCCACTCTTCTATTTCCCTGTAATGGAAGCACCTCGGGTAAGTGAGGTAAGTTCATCTGTCTCTACTATTCCAACCTCTCAAATTTCTTTGCAATCTAGTGTAGCAATGACAACTGTGTCAATGACCCAACAGTTGCCTACCCAAGCTTCTAAATCCAAAATTTCTAAATCCAAGTCAAAGAAAACCCCCTCTGGTATCTCTCAAAAGATGCCAGTTGCAAAATCCACCAAATCTAAAGAGGGGAGTGTGAAGGTGGGTAAGGCAGGTGAGGGACAGGGTGAACATTAAAGAAACCCTAGGGATAAGGTTGGAGAGGTGAGTGTTGCCCAGCCTAGCCATACTGCAGTTTCCCAACAGAATGCAGTGCTTAATAAGGAAATAAGCTCATTGCTAGTTGCATCCTCCCAAAAGGATGTGACTATTGAACAAAGCTCTCAGCCAAGAGCACAGGCCAAAAGGGTAAGGGACACAAGCTAACCCCAAACCTATACCAGAAAGAAGAAACCAAAAACCCTTGGGGGTGCACAGGGTTCACACATTGTGCAAACTTGTGCTAAAGACACAGTCACCGCACCTTCTCAAAGTCAGCTTGATGTGGCTCCAATAAATGTGGAGTCACAGCCAAAATCTTTAGTTATAGAAGCACCCCAAACACCAAATTCTCCCACAAACTCTCTGGATGTGGATATGATCAACACATAAATTCCTGATTCCCCTTCTTTAACTCTGTTGGGGAAGCCAAAATATAGTGCAAGTGAGCATCATCTTTTGGATGATTTGTTGGCTCACTTGCCAATTCTTTCAGGAACTATTGAGACATCTGTGCCAAAATTTTCATCAATCTGCACAGAGTCCACAATAGTTTCCACTCCTAACTCATTTATTCCTACTCTCTTGATGGATATTGTTCATCCGTCGAGTAGTGATTGTATCCCGATGGATAAGCTTAACAGCAGTTATCCATCGGATAGTCAAACTGTTAACCCGATAGATATCCTTATCCGTCGAGTGTCTCTACACAGCTTCAAATTTCATCAATTATTTCAAGTGCAGAAGACTTAGTAGTAGTACAATCACTCCTAGGATTGAGGGAAGAGAGTGTTATGAGTGAGAGCCTGGGTTGCTCCCAGTAAAAAGGAGAGGAAAAAAGTGAAAATATGCAATCCAGTTCTTCAGTATTGGCAAAAAAGAGTGTGTGGAATCCCACCTTAGATGGTGAAGGTGAGGGTGTGAGGGTGGGGAGCCAAGGTGAGACATTGATGCAACAAAAGAGATATTATGAGAGAAATACAGGTACGTGAGCTATAAGGGTGGATGTCATTGCAAGTGAGTTAATGAATATCCATGATGCAGACAGGGAGGGACTATCTCAGCAACCTCAAGCTGTTATAGAATCTACCTCCCTTGATGCTGAGACATTTACTCACCATGTTCCAGCATATCAACTTCTAGCTGAACAAGGTAATGACAATGCAGAAAGGATGCTTAACTTGGTGCACACCACACAGTCAATGCTAAGGGCTAAGGATGCCATCACAGTTTTGCCCTCTACAGTTGGTGATGTTGATTATGAGACTGGTGGTTTAGAAGATGTCTTTGGAGATGAAGGTGGAGATAGTGAAGAAAAGCCATTGGACATAGGGGGAGAAGTAGGTTCTAGTTCAAGATCAGGCATGCCATCTTGGGCATTTTCAAAACATTGTAATGAACACTACTTCAAGACAACCCTGATTCAACTCATCAATCAGACAAACTCTGCTCTTCAAACCACCACAAATGCCAATACCAAAAAGCTCCTTCAAGCACATCTTGCTTCTCTGCAACTACAACAAATTCAAGGTTTTCAACATGCTCGAGATGTCAACACCATCAAAGGTGATATTGATGAGATAAAAAAGGCCATTTCTGACAAGATGGACTCTAAACTTCCAGAAACTACAATGCTTGACATCAAGAGACAACTCAGGAAAATTTCTGATCTTACCTCAAAAATAGATGCCTTAGATACAAGAATGTCAGCAATGGAAGCATCTCTAACAGCAATTCATCTACACCAAGCACAACAAACAGACTTGCTTCAGAAACTGGTGGTTGCACAGACCTCCTCTACTCAACTTGCTGATAAGAAAAAGGGGGAGAAAGAGGATTCTAAGAGTGAGGGGGAGCAAAAAGTGCTCAATATTGAAGTTAGCAAAGTAATTGTGCCTTCAATTACTTTCACCAAGCCACCAGCCAAAGATATCATTGATCTGATAAATGAAGCAACAGCCAATTTAAGAGCAGCGGAAAAGGAGTAGTTGAAGCCAATCAACTGGGAGAAGATTGATGAGGACATTCAGAAGAAGTTTGGGCTAGCAAAGAAGCCAGAAAAGTCAGCCATTCATCACTCTCAAGTCAAGAAAATCTCTGTGAATGAAATGAGCATGAACTATCTGGAAAGAGGACAGCCATCTTGCATCAAATCTCCAAAGGCTGTAGTACTTTTGAAGCCAAGGGTGAATTATCCAAGAACCTCACTAAAGAACCCTTTGGACACAGTGTATGAGACACCTAAGCTTGATGAGAAGAAACTGTTGTCAAGATCCATTGCCTTCTACAAGGATCCAGCTGATTCAGCTTTAAAAAGGAGAATTGCTAAAATTTTCAGGAATGGTAAAGAAATTTGTGTGGTGGTTGGACATCCTCAATTTACTGAAGCAAAGAGAGAAGAAAAGGCAAGATTGAAGCAAGAAAAGAAGCAAGCTGCTCTAGATGCTAAAAAGGCTAAATAAAAGAAAGAGCAAGCTGCTATCTTGGCCAAGCTACAAGCTGTGAAACCAACACAACAAATGCCTACTCAGCCATCTGAAATCACTGAATCTCAAGATCCAAAGAAGCAAGTTGAACCAAAATAGAAGAAATCTTAAAGATACAAGGAATTGGCCAAAAGAACCAAAAGGAAATTGAACTTTGTTGGTAAGGAATTGGAGGATCAGTTTCCCAAGGAATCCACTCCAACTACAACTCAAGCACCAAAATCCTCAGTGGTATTTGAAGACATTAAGGTGGTGGATCCTTACAGGAACATTCATGGTGAACCTATTGTGCCTAAGGATGAACCAATAGACTGGGAGAGTCTACCAATTCCTGACTTCAATTTGCCAATCCTTAACAAGCCAAAGAGAACAAAGTCAAGAGCAGTCAAGAAAGTGAAGCTGTGTAATAACCCCAATTTTTGGAAATTTTTGAAACCCTTATGAATAGTGTTTTTGCTGAATGAGAAAACTTTTCATGCCACACTATGTAGGGGTTCTGATATGGATATTCTGAGATTTTATTAGTACTTTATATGGGATATAAGTGTATGTAAAGATCGTCAGAATCCAAATTCAAACACTTTGACTTTTCCCGGAAATACACTAGATACGGAGAGAATTGAGTATAAGGTAATAGGATAAAAAGGATTTAAATTAAAGGATTATAATAAAGGATCATAAAAAGGAATATAATGTATTGAGAAAGGTTAAGGGAACCTAAGTAATAAGATCCGGGTATGATCCTTCAAACGATAAACGAAAACGAAAGTTAAGCGAACCGTATAACAGATCAGCGGTCATTAGGCAAACAATTAGGAAGTTAATCAAAGGGATTAGAGTGAGTGATGTCACCCAACCAATGAGAAGAGGACAAGGAGGGAAAGATGACATCACAACATGATATAGGCATGACATGGGAAGGAAGGAGATGTGGTAGATTATTAACCACACAAAATCAAGGTTAAATTGGTAATTAACAAAAAACAAAACAAAACCAAATCAACCAAGTCAAATAATTCATTCTTCATCAAAACAAAAAAGAAACCAAGGCATTATTCTTCAATTGCTCTCGGCTTTTTACTATTCCAAAGGCAAGAAAATTCAAAATCCAAGATCAAGGCTTCCTAAATTGGTGAGTTAATTCCCTAATCATCCTTATGCATAGTTAGGGCTATATCATGAGTTTAAGCCATCAATTCTTTCTCAATCTTCTTCATTAAATCAATGAAGAAGACAATGAATAGTGTTTTCAAGTTTTTAACTTGAAATTTTTCTTGTTTTCCTTTAAGATCCAAGCATCCCTAAGACTTCTCAAAGCTTCTTAAGGCTTCCTAGCTACTCCCACCACTTCAAGGAAGGTATATCATCTCCAAACCCTAGATTCCTATGTTTAATAAGATGATTTTGATTATTATGGTGATATTGTAGCTTAATGTTTGTGGTTTAGAGTTTGGGTTGAAGTGGTATTGAAATGGAATGGTAAATCTTGTTGTTTTGGTTAAAAGAATGTAGTATAGTTAAATTCAAGCTTAGGCATAAGTATGAATGTTAAAATTGAGTTGATTGGGGCTGTTATGATGTGATAAGGATGGATGTTGGTTGTATGATTGATTTGAGGTTGAATTGGGATGGTTTTTGAATGGTTTAAAATTGGGAAATCGCGTAAATATAGCCGTCGTAACGTCCGATTTTCTTTTGACTGTTTTTGTGCATAACATTAGGACCCGAGAACCCCCTGCTAGATTATGACCATTGCCATGTCTAGATAGCTCGTGTTACGAGCTTCGTTTTGATATGTAGTTCGTTCGATTCCGATGCACAGTTTAGGAGAAACGACCGTTTCAAGTAACGGCGTTTCGCGAACGAAACTTTTCCTCTCGCCTTACTTTGAAACATAGGTTAAAGACCAGAAAGGGTTAATTAATGTATGAAACATTTATGGTAAGTGTGTTAGGCAGTTGGTAAGACACTCGCGAAGGAATCGCCTTAAAACTCGTAAAGGTTAAATTATTAAAAATGGTGGAGCCAAGGGTACCCGAGTGACTTAAGAGAATCAGTAAGCGCAAAACAAGCGTTAGAGTCTAAGTTAGTTAAAGTATAGATTTACAAGTGACTTTGGTTTAATTCCAACTTACTTGTTGCTTATAGGTTACCAGACTCGTCCCGAGCCATTTGTAACCCCCAGTCGCTCAGGCAAGTTTTCTACCCGTTATACTGTTGTTGTGATGTATATGTGTATATGCATTATCTTGCAGTAGATGCTGGTTAATTAGCAAATGTTGCGATAGATTGTAGCATGTTATATGGTACATATGCATGCCTGTTTCGTATTCTTGCCATATATATATCTGATTGGTTCAGTTGATAATACCTATGCTAGAGGATAGCGGTAATTTGCATATACCCTTATTATAGGGACCCAAAAGGTGAAAACATTTTCTAAACCGGGAGTCGGTGTTCCCGAGTATAATATATGTATATTTTTATATATATATAAATAGTTTTCAAAACTATTGATCAAATAAGGTTTATTCGATAACTTTATTTTATTTAATGAATATTATTTGAATATTCATTCGAGGGCTTATGACTCCTTTATATTATTATTGAATATTACTTGGATATTCATTCGAGGATGTATGACTCCTTTATTTTATGAATATTATTTATAATATACATTCGAGGTATTACGACTCCGCTTATTACTGAAATATATTCTTTATTTCATTAAAGAATAAGGTGTCAATAATCAAACTTATTTTCGATTATTCAAATAAAGATAGTACTTTTATATAAGTATATCTTTGGTTATTTAATATCTATTTCAAGTATAAGTTTTAATACTTCTACTTCGATTATTTTTATAAGGATTATCTT
This sequence comes from Apium graveolens, assembly GCF_009905375.1. Classification (NCBI taxonomy): domain Eukaryota; kingdom Viridiplantae; phylum Streptophyta; class Magnoliopsida; order Apiales; family Apiaceae; genus Apium; species Apium graveolens. The sequence goes on from NC_133649.1 coordinate 89,293,424, forward strand.
TATGAGAATATTATTTAAATAATAATATTCAGACATTTTCTAAATATATTGGGACTGATTTACTTCATTAAATCAGCATTACTCCAAACACTCTTTAAAGTGTTTTCGAGTCTTCAAAATGATTTTTAAAAGTTAGAGCGGATCCCAAAACTCATTTTTATATTTAAGATCTTCCTTTTAAAAAGGGGATTTAAATACTCGCTCAAAACCTGAGGGATCCGGCTCTATGATGTATTTTATATTCGCAACAAGGTTGTAGTTTTGGTAAATGAATTGATTACTTACCCAACGTTCGGGAAGTAAGTCCATCTATCGAGTCGGCATAAGCAACATGGGCTCAGTGGGCGTCCATGATAGTGTAAGTGGCTCAGTGGGAGTCCATCAAATGCATAAGTGGCTGAGTGGCAGTCCAGCATAAGGTCCTATTGCGACCAGGGTGATGACCAGTGGGGAATTCGTCCATCTACTAGTAGAAAAGGTTACTTATTGGTATCTTTGCCTGATCAGCAAGATATCAGGTTTATGCCAAAATTCTTTCCTTTCCAAATTTATTGGATATTGTAATTCTGTTCATACTTTACATGACAGAGGTTTTCAGGAAACGTATGTATATATATAGGTGTATATATATATCGGGACTTAATGAAGTATATCATAACTTCATTTCCTTCAAAATATTTCAAAGATTGAATCTATACAAGTCTTATCTTGTAGTCTCATCAGTGTGATGAACTTTTGAAACTAATTATAACTTGAACGGTGGTAGTTCAAGTAGTATTTGGAAAAGATATAAGTATATTGGAGTATCTTGTAATTTCATCTTTTAAACTTATATCTAGGAAATGATTATCTTATGCATGACAAAGATTTTCAGAAAAACGTTGAGACAAGGTTAGATATATGAGATCACCTTGCAACGATATTTTTATACAGTTATACACTGGAACTCTGTGTGTATTATGCATGGAAGAGGACTTCCCATATTTTGAAAAGTATATGTGTATATATATACTGAATATTTTACGACTTCATCGCATTAAGATATCAACTTGGTTCATTTCTTTTGACCAAGACTTTCATGAGTACTATGAGAAGGCTCATATATTGTTAATCATTATACATATTATTTTGGTGGGCTTGCTGCTCACCCTTGCTTCTTCTTTCATCACACAACATCAGATAGATAAGATGAACAGGACCAAGCTCCCAATTCGCAAGCGGATAGGAAACGTACCGCAGCTTTCTGGAAGCGTTGAGGCCGCTGTAGCTGAGGTAGAAATTACCAATAGGCTAAGTTTTCAATTAATAATGTACCAGACTTATGTATATCATGAATTGTAATAATGGCAAAGAAATGTAAATTTATTCAGAAACCTGTTTAAGGTGCATTGGCATATAATTGTGGAATAAAATGACTTGTGTTTATTTTTGGATATTCATCTCTGAGACTATAACTTGTGATGTGTGTGTTTATTGTGGGGTCACAGTACAGAGTAGTTGATTGTGTATTAAGATTGGGTGTTATTAAGGGAAATGGAACTCGTGACAACCCGGATCCCCGACCCCGGATTTGGGGGTGTTACAAGCTGTCACCTCTCAAATCTAAATCTATAGTCAAAGCTCAATCTTAAGTCAACAAGGGAGATTACTTATACTTATGTGACATCAAGGAATTCTCTGACCTAAACCTCTATCTAGATGAACTGGAAGAAGTTAGAGGGATTGATGCCTACAAGAATCTACCTGAAAGGTTAGTTTTCAAGTACAAGGGAGGAAAGGAGATTCAATGGCCACTTCACAGGATCCTTCAAGAAAGCCGATCTGTGCTAATAAAAGTTTATTCATCTTTCAAGAAGAACTTTGGTTTCAATGTAACTGTAAGAAGACTGGTTCTAAAGAAGATTGAAGAACTGAGGAGTATTAGAGCTAAAGATGCACTCTCAAAGACTCTAACTATTCCTTACACAGGAAGTAGAGTGCATCCAAGGCCCTACTGGCTGATGAAGTTCATGGATGATAAAGGAGTTAGAAGATTTTTCAGATTAGAAGACCAATTGAGCATCTCAAGCAATGAGACTCTTTTGGAGATACAAGAAAAGCTAAATCTCTCAGAATCTGATGAACTGGAATTCCACAGACAGCTCCAAAATCAGATAGAAGAAAACTACACGAAGCTTGGAAAGAGATCCAGACCTTCAAGGAACTAGATAAATTTGCTCAGGTTAGAGGAGCATCTTGAAAAAGACTGTGAGCTAATCTTTGTACATTTTGTTATTTGAAGCACTTTACTGTTTTATCTACTTACTTTTAAAGTTGTATTTTTAGGGTGTTTTGTTATCATCAAGTTTCTCTTAATTTATGGATACAATTCCAGTAGACATAAATTGGGGGAGATTGTTGTGAATATGTTGTGTACTTGGTGATTTCATTAACAAAACACCTTAGTAGATTTTACTTAGTGAAAAATGTAGCACTCGACGGATAAGGAATATAGTCCCGATGGATGACTCAATATAGTCCCGACGGATGATAATCAATTATCCATCACGTGAGTAGCTTATGTTATAATGAGTCTGTAGCACATTTCTGCATACACCTTGTTTAGATTCTGTAGTAGCTCTCAAGTCATGTTGACTTTAATTAGATATGCAGAATAGGTTGATTAATTTTATATAGAAGATGTCTTGTAATTCTATATAAATGAAATGAAGTCAAGTGCCAGATTGCTACCCGAAGGATAAACAACAATGCCACTCGACTGGATGATCAACTAGGCAACCCGACGGATGATCATATACCCGACGGATGATCATATACCCGACGGATAATCAATTAAAACATCAGTTGACAGTGACAACACAGTCACATGCGTCGAGTGTATGCAAAAGGAATGTGGAAGCCTATTCAACTGGGTTTTAGAGAACAAAAAAGCATTGCCATTTCCATGCTATTATGAAGATATTCAAAGATGCTGGAATAGAGTAATGAAGCAGCATAGTATTAGACTTGATAAGTTTTGTTTTATTATCTTGTCTTATTATTTTGTAATCTTGGTGATATATAAACCAAGAAGTAGCAAATAGAACAACAAGAACACTAAGTAAGAAATTCAGAGAGAAACATTTGTAAGCTGCATTTTTAGCATTTCTCTAAAACCTTAGTTGTTCATATTTGTAAGCAGTTGTGAGCAAATCTTGCTACACAGAGTTCTCTTGATATAATATATATCTCTGGTGGATATATTCAAATACACCAGAAAGTTTTTAAAGACTTGTGTTTTTAATTACTAGTGTTTTGATTCATTCCAAGTTATTATTCCGCACTTTGCAAATCAATTCACACAGATATATATTTTAAGTTAGAACACTTTTAAACCAAGAAAAAGTTTCAAAAATTCCATTCAACCCCCTTCTGTAATTCTTGTTACATTGTTAGGGACTAACAGCAGGCATACTGGAAGTTGCAATAGATTATACTTTACCTTTAGTGCATGCATGTGTAAGATGTGCAGCAGAATTGCAATTATTATAAAGCTTCCTAGATGCAGATGAGGAAGATGCAAAATCAGATTTCTTATTAACACCTACCTTGCCATTCATGTTCTTCTTAGTCTTAACCTTAGCACTCTCACTAGTCTTAGAGTTGACTATAGGTTCTAGTTTCTTAAGAGTTTCAGGTTCCATTCTATCCACCTTAGTACCTAGGTCAGCTATGGATTTAGCTTTCGTAGCTGGAGCCTTAGGAGTCTTAGGGGATTCCTCTACTTTCTCTCTATCTTCAGCAATCAATTCCTCATTGATCAGCAAACTTACTTCATCCAAAGGTTCTGAAACAGATTCAGTGAATAGCGGAGATACAGCATCCTTAATAATATATGGAACCTTTTCTGAGACAAACATGTTTATCTCTGATGTGCCACTATGTTTCTTACTGTTCATCTTAGAATAGTCAAGTCGTATTGAAGTCTTAGATTTAAATCTTTGACTATCTATTATCTCCTTCTGAGTCTAGAGCTGCATTCTTAAATGCCTGTAACTTCTTTTCTAAGTCAGCAATTTGGGTTCTAAGAATGGCCTCTATGTCTGCATTGCACTTAACCTTATTTTCTAGATACTCATTCTTTTGCTTAAGGTCTTCTAGTCCAATTACAAGCAATTCTAGTTCTTCATTCCTAGAGGTTAAACTCTCAGATTTAAGAACTAACTTATCATTTTCCATTATATATGCAAGCATGCTTGTATGAACATTATACAATTCTAAAGTAAGTTCATGCACAGTAGATTTGTATTCAGATACAAACATTTCTATAGTGGTAAGTTCAGGAACCTGAAATGATCGTGGTGATTCGTCTGTAGAGTCTGCCATGAGAGCCAGATTTACATGCTCTTCCTCTTCATCCGAATCAGTATCATCCCAGCTTTTTCCTTCAGCGATGTAGGCTCTGCCTTTTTCCTTTACCACATAAGCATTCAGCTTCTGTTTCAGCTTCTCATTCTTCCTTTTCAGATATTCATAAGTTTCCTTCTTTTCATAGGAATGATTTGATTTAGCTGCCTTGGGCTTTCTGCAATCAGATGCAAAGTGCCCTAACTCATTGCAGTTGTAGCATCTGGTTTTGCTCTTGTCAACCCAGCTTGACTTGTAGCCTCCTCTGGAGCTTGACCCTGACGAGTAGCTTCCTTTCTGAAATCTCCCTGATGAACCCCTTGGTTTGTAGTTGGGCTTCCTTCTGAATCTAACATGACTAAATTTTGCAGTCATGTATGTCATAGATTTGTCCTTCAACTGTTCAAGTTCCTCTTGAGTATAGAACTCACTTTCATCTTCTGGCTCACCATGAGTAATTTCAGCTACGACAATTTCTTTAATTGTTGAGGAGGGTGCAACCTTGTTTTCTTGAGATTCTGGTTCACGAACTATAAGTGTAGTGGTTTTTGCAAGTGTCGTACTCTTACTGTCAATAGAACCAGGTCCATAGATAATGGCTCTTTGCTCTTGCTCCAGCTCATGTGTTCTTAACTTACCATAGATCACATCCAGGGACATAGTGATAAAATCTGATATTTCCATGATTGATGTGTTCTTTTGTTCCAGGTGAACTGGGAGCGGCAAGCATAAACTTTCTGTTAGACTCTCGTATGGGGTAGACTTTCCCTTACAGCTTTAATTCACTTAACAGTCTTGTATATCTCTCAAAGAGTGAAGACAGTGCTTCTCCAGGTTAAAGTTTGAATGCCTCATACTGAGTTATCAGAATATCCATCCTTTTTTCTTTGACTTCCTCTGTTCCTTCCATCAAAAGATCAATGGTCTCCCACATATCTTTTGCACTGTTACTTCCTAAAAGTTGATGGCTTATATCATTATCGGTAGATTCCACAATTATGAGTTGAAGGCTTGTGTCCAGATTTATCAACTCCTTAACGATTTTCGTATATATAGACGGATCCATGGGAGTAGATGTGGAAGGAATTCTTACACCAGTTGCAGTTGTGGATTCAACAATTACTTCCATCGGAACATAAGGTCCATTCAGTAATATCCCAATGTAAAGTGGATTTGAAGCTTTCATAAACAACATCATCTTTTTCTTCCATAGGTTGTAATTATCTCTGTCAAATGGAAGAACCTTTATGCTTCCAATTCTTTGGTTATTCATTTTCTTGGCGGAATTAAATTATCTAAAATTCAAAAAAATTCAAGAAATGAGAATTTTTTTAAATTAAAAAATTCAAGAATTTTTTCAAGAACCTGTTTCTTTCTCCGAATCTTGATTTGTATGTCAATCAACAAGCTCTGATACCAATTGTTAGTCCCAAAGTGTCATAGAAGGGGGGGTTGAATAAGATACCTACAATCTTTTTCGATTCGTTTCAAGTTCTTCATTAAAAGTACGGAATCAAAAATAACACAAAACAATTTGAGGAATATATTATTTTATTAATATAAACCTTGAGGTTGCTACAATCTAATCAAAGTATTGATTAGCTACAATAAATTCAGCAGCATAACATGCTGTTTACAAGGATAATAAATGTGAAGCTTTAATGGAGCTCTCGTAAACTTTCTGTGTTTGCTGAAGAAGATAACCAACTCAATTGAATTACATTCAATTGCTGCTTTGTAGTCTTTCAAAATTAAATGGACAGCTGGCCAATTATTGTCCACACAAATCATTTAACTTTGTTGCACATTAAATCAGTGAACAACACATCTGTGGCGACAGAGTTGTCTTGTAATTCTCTGTGGTGACAACTTCTGTGGCGACAGGCTCTATGGCGACAGTTGCTCTTCTGTGGCGACAGCCTCTATGGCGACAGTTGCCTTGAGCAATTGTTCCAACATCTATGTGGCGATAGGAGCTTCTTTGGCGACAGAGTTGCCTTAGAGCCATTTCTCTGTGGTTACATCTCCTGTGGCGACAGGGGTGCCTTATTGCCATTTCTCTATGGTTACATCTCCTGTGGCGACAGGTAGAGAGAGTTGTCTTTATTAGAATATTTTGGCTCTGTGTCAAACCATTCTTCAATGTATCAATCATTTTTTCTGTTAATTGAATCAAAATACTTCCTTGAATGCTGGTGTTTGGTGCACTGGTCTGGTTCACAAACAAGTAGCACTGAGAGGATCCTGATTCAATTTTTCTTGTGATTCTGAGTTGATACATACTGATTTTATCCATTGCTTCTTTCACTGAACCCTTGATCTGTAACACTTGAAGTCAATACATGCAACTGATATTTAAAGCCCCTTGATGTCTTATTCTTCATGGCTGCTTGAACATAACAATGAACTTCTTCCCATGATTTGTAGGAGGACTTAATGAATCAATCACATCATTTGGTTCTTTGTGTTTATCATGTCTTCATCTGAAGGGTTCATGTGCTTCACAGTTTAATAATGTTTATCTCTTTCTGTTTTCATTTTGAGTTATAAATCCTCGATTACATGTTACATTACATTATGATTTACAATATATATTAATTCAATCAATCTTATTCTCTTAGTTATAATTATTAGTTTAATTTCTTAGTTATAAACAACCTCAATTTGTTATCGTCTTAGCATTGAATAATAACCATACATTATTGCTTAAGTGTATGAATTAATTAGTTAACCAAAGCCAGTCTCTGTGGGAATGAACTAGAAAAGATTCTATACTACTTGCGAACTCGTTTACTTGCGTGTATTATTAGCGCATGTTTAGCGACTAACATGAAGTGAGTAAAAAAAAGAGAAAGGAGATAACACTCACTATGATGAATGAGAGTGGTGAGGATCAAATACTAACTGAGTCACCTTTAGTCAAAAGGACAACGAAGGCTAAGAAATCTGAGTTGACCACTCAGACCACCTCTGTATCCTCCCAAAAGGATGCAGTTGTAAAAATAGGGGACAAAACAGACTCTAGATACATCCTCTCAACATGTTGTGTCTATTGAAAAGTGCATTCTCCCCAATGCACCTTGTAAAGAGTCTGCACAGCCAATACTTGATCGAATTCAAGTGTATGGTAGAAGAAATAAGGATGGCACACACAGTGAGATCACATCTATTGAAGCTCCCTTATCCATTCAGGGGGGCTGCCAACACTCACTACTGAACAACAAATCTTAATCTCTCAAATTTCTTCTTCACAAACAATACTTGAATCAATTTTTCAAGTGCAAGCTCATGCTAGTGACTTGGTTCAAGAAACCTTCCTCACCACCCAGACACTACAATCAGATGGTGAGAGGCTACTAGCTGGGGTAGACCTTGATGACACCATCAAAACCATGTGGGATTCATCAGTTTTTATTGAAGACCCCATAGATGTCACAAAGGCACCTTCATGTGCAAATCATCCCTCACAGGATGTTAGGTTTGAGGGTAGTACTCCTGAGGGGGAGCCATCTAAATCCTCTTCAATTCAATTGGAGTTTCTTGTTCCAGGAACAACTCCCCTCAAAACCCTAGCAGAAATTGCTTTAGAATAGATGCTAGGATTACAATTGCCAATGATCCTGTCATAGAGGAGGCAAGAATAGCACATTCAAGTGACAATGTGGTGCAAGACACACAAGGGTTTGAGACTGGTGCACATGACAATAACCCAGTCAAATCCTCTACAATCCAATTGAAGGTTCTCACAACTAGTGTGGAACAATAACTTGTCATAACCACCCACTTTGCACCATGTAAGAGTAACTTGCCACCAAGTATTGGCATAATTAACATGTTAATATCATATACATCTAATTTGGCATCGTTTTAGCCCCTTTTGATACCACTTTATACGAGTCAATTTTGAGTTGCATTTTGGCTCTAATCGACCATGTAAGTCACTTCCCACAATATTAAAGTCATTTTTTACCCTATAAGAGTAACTTGCCACTATATATTGGTACAATTAACATGTTAAAATCATATACATCCAATTTGGCATTGTTTTAGCACCGTTTGATAGCACTTTATACTTGTCAATTTTGGTCCATCTTTTGGCTCTAATCAACCATGTTAGTCACTTCCCACCATATTAGAGTCACTTTTCACCCTATAAGAGTAACTTGTCACCATATATTGGCATAATTAACATGTTAACGTCATATACATCTACTTTGGCATCATTTTAGCACCTTTTTGATACCACATTATAGAAGTCAATTTTGGGCTGCATTTTGGCTCTAATCAACCATGTAAGTCACTTCTCACCATATCAGCGTCACTTTGCACCCTATAAGAGTAACTGGCCACTATATGTTGGTACAATTACCATGTTAAAATGATATACATCCACTTTGGCATCGTTTTAGCACCCTTTGATACCACTTTATACTTGTTAATTTTGGTCCATCTTTTGGCTCTAATCAACCATGTTAGTCACTTTCTATCATATTAGAGTCACTTGTTAACATATTAATTATGCCAATACATGGTGGCAAGTTACTCTTACAGGGTGCAAAGTGACTCTAATATGGTGGAAAGTGACTTACGTGGTTGATTAGAGCCAAAATGTACCCCAAAATTGATTCGGATAAAGTGGTATGAAAAGGTGCTAAAACGATGCCAAATTAGATGTATATGATATTGACATGTTAATTATGCCAATATATGGTAGCAAGTTACTCTTACGGGGTGCAAAGTGACTCTAATATTGTGGGAAATGACTTACGTGGTTGATTAGAGACAAAATGTACCCCAAAATTGACTCGTATAAAGTGATATCAAAAGGTGATAAAACGATGCCAAATTAGATGTATATAATGTTAACATATTAATTGTACCAATATATGGAGGCGAGTTACACTTATAGAAAGCTTCTGGGCTACACACATGTATGAGCACCGCCATTATTCAAGACCTCCATAACTTGTCTATTATGATATTGTGGAAACAATTAAGGATCAAATTGTAGCCGATCCTAGAATTAAAAAAAAAGTGTTAATGGCGACGGCAAAAAGTATTTTTGGTTACTTTCCAGGTAGAAATAAAATTAGAAATGCAAAACAACGTGTGATGGATGAAGTGCATGGGTCTTAGGAAGGATCATATAAAGATCTTCCTTATTTGATGGAAGTATTGCAATCATTCAATGTCGGTACCAAAGTTGATTGGCTTTTTAAAGAAAGTAAGTCAGGAGGACATGAGAATTTAGAGGTATATTTTTGACAACACTAATAGTTCATTCTTGTGTTTGTGAATTTAATACTTATTCTTTTAGGTACATTAATTTAGGGTTTGCACTAATGAATGGTATCGTATATGTTTGAAACAGGAAGTGACGTTCAAGAGATTGTTTTGGGCTTATAAGCCTTGTATTGATGGATTTGAGCATTGCATCCCAGTCATTCACATAGATGGCACCCACATTTATGGTCCTTGTCCTGGTGTACTATTGAGTGTTGTAGCAGTAGATGGTTTCAGTCACATTCTTCCATTGGTGTTTGCAATTGTGGAATCCGAGAATGTTTCTAGTTGGGGGTGGTTTATAGAAAGGTTGAGAAGGTTTGTGGCAGGTAAGAGACACGACATTTGTATCATCTTCGACAGACATACTAGGATTATGATAGCTATGCGGCGGACGGGATGGTGTGAGTCTTATGACCATTATAGATTTTGCATTAGATATTTTTCTATAAATTTTGTTAATGCGCATAGGAGACCGGGATTGAAGGATAGGTTAGTTGATTTGGCTTCTCAGGTGCAAGAAAAGAAGTTTGATTATCTATGGGAACAAATATTGATTGCAGAGCCCCGAACAGAGGAATGGTACGGATAAACCATTGATGAAATGGTCTTTAGCACATGATGGTGGTAAACGTTTTGGCATCATGACCACCAACCATGCCGAAAGTTGAAATAATACAATTCTTGAAGCTAGAAGCCTCCCGATTAGTTCATTGGTTAGATTCGTGTTTATGAAGACCGTGAAGTATTTTGATGAAAGTCGGGTTGAGATTGCAACCCAATCATCTAGAGATCAAGTGTTCACTAAACATGCACACAAAATATTGAGCCGGTCGAACAAACTGTGTTACCTGACATAATCTGACGGTATTTGACCGAAATTCTATGTTGTTTGAAGGAGTTACTAGGAGGGTTGGCCAAAAAGGAGGAAATAAACATTATCGTCCGGTTGCAAGAGGGTATGTGTTCTTGTGGAAAGTGGCAAAACTATCGCATCCCATGTTCTCATTTGGTCGCGTGTTGCATATATTTAAATATGAGTCACGAAAGATTTGTAGGCGATTTTTATAGGTTGGAGAATGTTTCAAAGGTCTATGACGGTGTATTTGAACCAATACCAACCAAAGGGGATCTTCGTTGGTCATCGAGTGTTGAGTTTCCAAAGTTAATGCATGACAAATAAGTTGAGAAGAAGAAAGGAAGAAGAAAGTCCACACGATTTATGAATGCAATGGATTTTCAAGCATCGCGTGAAATTGAAGCAATTTGACTATTGTTATTATTTATTTTGAGATAATTTATTAGATATTCGATACTTTATTTAAAATTCTTGTTAAATTCGGAGACTTGCATTGATTTGTCTTTCTTCTAATTTGTGTTATGTTACTAATTTGATACTTAATTAGTATGGTGTTTTTGTTTAAAATCGCATTTTGAAGATTTTTTGAAAAAATAAGTAAATTCCAGTAGCTTCTGTTGGAAAAATTAGTGTTTCTACATCCTGATAAAAACCAAACCTGAAACAACGTTTCCCCCTAAATACACGAACTTGTGTTACGTTTTAACTTCAAAACATGATTTCGTGTTCCGTTTTCACCATTCAATACAAGTTTTGATATTGCGTTTATAAATATTGAAATTTAATGAATAAACTCAAAACTTCAGATTCCGTTTTCATCCACTCAATACATTTTTTGAAACTGCGTTTTTTTTATAAAATTTAGTATATAAATGCAAAACATGAACTCGTGTTGTGTTTTAACATCAAAACAAGACTTCGAATACCGTTTTTATATTTTAAATTTTAATTAATAAACTCAAAATTTCAGATTTCGTTTTCATCCACTTAATACACATTTTGAAACTCTGTTTTCGTCCCCTATATTTATTTTTTGAACCAACGTTTTAACTTTGCAAAAAATTATTAAATTCCGATAAACAAGATCTCAGTCTGCGTTTTGATCACACATAACAAAAGGCGCAAAAACGTTTTTACTTTTAAAATTTGTACCGTAAAATATAGTTAAACATAACACGGATTTCCGTTTTTCCTTTAACAACTAAAACTTGTATCTCAGATTTCATTTTGGAGCGACTCAATCTGCGTTTTGACCACCCAAAATGAAAGACGCAAAAGTGTTTTTAGGTTTAAGATTTGTAGTGTATGGTGAAACGTAACGCACATTTTGTCGATTTAATGACTGAACCGGAAATTCTTGAAAACATGAGCGATGAAAATGGTAATAAGCCCAATATCCCCCGAATCATTTCTAGTCCGTGGTAAAACGCAAAGAAGCGAGGGAGGGAGAGCAATAAACGGTCATCCTTGTTCAGCAGTTTAAGCAACTAAACACCCAGCATCGCCATTCTATTATTTTCTATATTACTATTTATATACTACAATCAGGGTTGCTTAAAATCCATGGCTTGTTCAATTCAACTCACATCATTTTACACAACACCCTCCTCTGTATCTTCTTCTGCTAGCTCTTCCTATTCCCCCCTTCCTATTTTCTTGCCAAATGGCCGGAAAATCAATTCCGGCAACAAATTTGGCCGGAAAATCAAGAATGACCGATTTTTCAGAGTAATGAATGTACAACAACCTGTTCAAGGAGCTTCTGCTACTTATGCTAAGGAAATGGAACGCCTTTCTGCTAAAGAGTCGCTTCTTCTTGCTGTAATAAATTTTAATTTGCGTATTTATAATTTACGAGACGTTAATATTTTTTATTGATTGAATTTTAGTGATTGTTTTGGTGATGAGGTGTTTGATTGGTTTAGTTCAAGGATGCTGGGGGTTTTGAGGGGTTAGTTTCGGGGAATGTGACTGATGTTCAAAGGATTGATGTTAATGAGAGGATTACTAGTCTCGAGAGGCTTAATCCGACACCTCGGCCTACTACGTATGTTTTATTAGCTACTTAATTTTATAGTGAGATTGCTTTTGTATGTTTAAGATCTTAATTGGTGTTTTTAGTTTTGCAGGTCTCCGTTTCTCGAAGGGAGGTGGAATTTTGAGTGGCTAGGAACTGGGACCCCGGGGCTGTTTGCTATTAAAATTGTGTTCGAGTAAGTGATTTAAATGTGCGTGCTTATGTACTGCCTTTATTTGTTTGGGAATTTAGTATACTGGTAGAGTGGTAGTATGTTTTGTTATTTCCGTGGAAGAATGTTGGGAGTTATTCTGCGTAAAGAAACAATGAAAACAACAATTAGAGACTATATGAAGAGCTTCATTTAATGATTGGCATGGCAGCAAGGACATAAACAATTACATTCTTTTGCCAGTTTTTCAATTGGGCACTAGACTGTGAAATGTATAATCATTTAGGCTTTGCATGATACCACATTAGTGTTCTAGTAGCATCAACAAATCAATACTATGACATATAAACTTGCACGGTGATTCCAAACTCTATTTATCTATCTATCAATATACATGTCAGTCTATCAATGTCTCTCCGTAGGATTGTGCTTCAATCGGATAATCAGATTTACAATTAGAAATGTACTTTGTCTCGATCATATAAGTGTCATAGCCAGTATGTAGCTTATTATAAACTTCAGTTACATATAATGGCAGCAAAATATATCCCTAACTTCAGATTGTTGCAGGAGATTTCCTTCATCATTGACAAATTTATCAAAGATGGATGTGTTGATAAAGGACGGAAATGCAAAGATTACAGCACAGTTGAAATTCCTAAACTCGGTAATAATTTGGGACGTGCATGAACTGCTGCACACTATTTTTTTTTAATGTCAGACAGGTTTTGCCTTAGCATATATAAAGATGTACATTATCATATTATTCTATTAGTATTACTATTTACCATTGATACAAACCTGTCAGGGTGCCAATTTAAGTCAATCAAACTTGTGTGATAAATTCTCTGGCGAAGCTCAACTATGTTTGAGCTATCATTTGTATGAGAAACTGCAACTAAGGGTTTGTTGTGGACAGCTGCAAATGTACTCTGAAAGCACCCGTCTTTTTTATACTGCATGAATGAAATGATGTTTTTTGCCTTTTTGGTTTTGCAGAACTGTCAGTTATGCTTGTCTTTACATATAACATTCGATGTCCATTTTTGTCTATGCTAGTACTGTAGCGGAGAGTTGAATGTCTACATATATCTAATTATCTATTTTTAAACAAAGAGTTTGGAGGCATCAAAATTCTGTAGCACTTAATTTTTAAATATTTGAGCTGGACGTCAGTTTTTATTCTTCAGGGGAGTTGCGCAGGCCTGAGAATCTGTAAAAAGGTTTATGTGCACAATTGTTTGGTTCAACAATCAACTTTGTTGAATCATCATTAGTCGCGACTATAAGTTCTATTTATATAAATATCACTTCCTATATTCTTTAATATTAAAGTGGCTAATAAGTTTAAATATGTGTGTGTCTGTGTGTGCGTGTGTGTGTGTGCAAACAGAGATTATATAGTTCTATGGTTACCAAATATTGAATTAACTGACTGTGGTTCCAAGTATAGTATGTGTAAATCATAGAAATGGTCACATTTATGTTTTTTTATATGTAGGCAAGGAACAAAAACTATGCACAACTTTTTCTAATTTTTTTTCGCTCAAACTTAAATTTTTTAAGCATCTCTTAAAAATATAGTTTTATTGTTGCACTAGGTATATGATGTAGTTTTTATTTACTGCCCTGACTTATGTACTATAGTTCCTCTTTCAAGTTACCATGACATCTTTGGAAGCAATTTTTGACAAAACTAGAGTGATTATGGTGAGTTGCAGATCGAAAGCAAATTTATATTATCCACCAAGTTATCTGTTGAAGGGCCTCTTCGAATGAAAGAAGAATATGCCGAAGGGATATTTGAGTCTCCAACAATTGATGAATCCGCCATACCTGAACAACTAAGAGGTGCTTTTGGACAGGCTGCTACTACGATGCAACAGCTTCCTGTTCCTATTAGAGATGTTGTGACCAATGGGCTTAAAGTTCCACTCAGTGAGCTTTTTATTAACATATCTACCATGTGCATTGTTTTTTTAACATTAGTAATTTTAAATCTTAGAATTACGTAAAGTTCCAAGCAAGTCATAATACCAATTATAATCAAGCGTCCTGAAATTGACCTTTAACATTTCATATATCCTAGCTGGTACAGCTTAAGTGCTAAAGCAAGAGTGTTAATTCATTATCACTAAAAAGACTTTAGCTTTAGTTTTAACATCTTACTATCTGTTCACAACACCATTCATTCTGTCCTTCAATATTTAGTTTCTATGAGTCGAACATAGAAATAATATATATATATATATATATTAAAATATATAGTTTCACTAGGGTTGTAATTCCAGCCGACTCGAACATTTAGTTATCGAGTTTGCGTTCGAGTTCAACCTTTTTTTTATCTAAGCCAGGCCTAAAACTTTTGAAGCTCAGCCCGTATTTTAACCAAGTCTAGTTCGAGCTTGGTTCGAGCCGAGTTCGAAACTCGATTTTTTAATTGTTTTTTAAGTATAGCCCAATTATGCGCGGTTGAAACTTCTATTACTACATTTACTAGGCCCAGACTTTAAAATTATGTTTGAAGCCCAAATCCACAGTTCACACCATTTTCAAAGTTCCTGTATTATGAGCTCCTGGTTATTCATGATGTGACTTCTGAGATATTATGTGATAAAAACTTTTTACCCTCAACCCTGAGTACACCTTATTACGCAAGTTTGCAGAAGTATTAGCTATAAAGACACGCTGAGGGTTGATATATTCAATCTACTGGTAAGGTCTATATGACTGTATATTAGTTTTGTTACTAAATCTAGCATTTCCATATAAATGACGAGTCATGCACTCAAGTTCTTGTGCTCTTCCATAGTTCCATTCTAAGAACACTTAAAAAAACAAACTGTAATTCTGTTTTGCACCTCAGAAATTGCAAATTCTCTGAAATATCTGAGCTTTAGAATTAAAAAAATATTAGAACTTCACTAACACTTTTCACAACACACCCTTGCAAAAAATAGATATTTATATATTATTGATTCTGAGCCGAGTCGAGCTAATAAAAACTTGAGTCGACTATCGAGCCAGGAATCTTACTCGGACTCGAGCTTGAAAATGATTTCGAGTTAATTTGATCCTGTTTTATCGAGTCGAACTAGAACGAAATATAGCCCGAATTTTCACCATCAATATAGTCTTTGTAAATAAGAGTGCTGCTTATCTACAATCAAGTTATAGAATCTAAGTAATTTCTTTACAACATTGTTCTAAAATATATTTTTGGTTCACTCATACTCGCAAGTTGAATTGCTCTATCTGCTTTCACTTTTTTCCATCATTTATCATGACGTGTTTTTGTTGTCTTTATATAAGAAAAAAATTCTAATGCTATGTTGCATATAAACTTGGTCATCCACAAAGAAAAGGGTTTTCATATCAAGTTTTGCTTGTTTATTCAGTTGAGATGAAAACATCATGACATCTTTCTTACGCTAGCATGATGTTTGAAATAATTTTTTAAAACTATAGCTGAAAAAATCACTTCTTAGGCATTCATTTCCTTATATGTTACTGCATATATATATATATATCCCTACTATTAACCAGGTTTGAATCTTTTCTAATTATAATCTTTTTGCGACTTCAGGTGGTTCTTACCAGAGACTCTTTATGATTTCTTATCTTGACGAAGAAATTTTGGTATGTTTAAATCAATTTGTTTTAGTAATCAAGTATCAACTTAGTTTCTAAGTTATTGTTGGCAATGAGTTTCTTTTTTCCATGATTTTGCTGTATAAGGTGATGTCAAATACATAATTACATGCTTCATAACATAATTACACGCTTCATCAGTCAGTAGCACCACTTTGTCTAACTGGCTCTTTTTTGTTAAATCAAGTCCTGTTGTTTCCTTGGGATTGAGGGTATATTTAATAGTTTCTGCTACCCCTTGGGGCTTGGGTCATTGTGTTGTAAATCTCAAGTCAAATTTAATAAGCATCTATCCTATAAATATTTCACTAGAACATAGCATGGCGATATACAATACATGGACTTTTTTCATTGTATTTTTTTTCTTAGTTATCATGTAAAGGGTCCGAGGCATGTGTTAGGAGGAACTCCTGATCAGTTATACTTCAAAAGAAGTACTATATACTTTTAATGTGGTATTGTAAACTATAGAGGTGAATACTATCTGTTTACATGGTAGGTGAATACTATCTGTTTACATGGTAGGTGAATACTATCTGTTTGTGGTTGCCTAAATAACATCTTCTGGTCTTGATACAGATAATAAGAGATACTGCCGGAATACCAGAAGTTCTTACAAGATTGGATACCCCTGTAGAGACCATGGAATCTGTTACAGAGTATGTGAGCTAAAAGCATTTCTCTTGTATGTGCCAACAATAAAAAGTATTGTCACCAGATAATTAAAATTCAGAGTTAGTATACTAACATTCCTCTCCTGTTCTTCTACACTGAAATTTATCGGTTCTGTTTTCATGTGAGTATGTCTGTGCCTGCCTACATAAGGAAATTTTCCATTTTTGTGAGTATAACTTGCTTGTACTGAGATGAAATGGTTGATGGCAGCATCAAATATAGGCAATGCTAACCAACATCTGAGGGGGTTGGTATGTGAAGTGTATTATTGTCTGTCATGCTTTGTTTATGTTGAGACTATAATTAATTACGTGACAAGCATCAAGTTATTTTAAAAGAAATCTCACAGAGCGTGAAGAAGGATTTGTATAAATATAGAATTGATTTAATAGAGAATGTTATCCTCTTAAAAAATTATAATTAGTGTCCTTGTAAGTTGACTTAGTTGTGCTGTGCTTGTCATTGACGGACTAGCTCAATTATCTCCTACCTGCCACTTCACAAAGATTTGCCCCTCACCATAAGAGGACATGTTTACAACTTCATTTATTTCATATACGCCTCCTCACAGGCCCTAACCATTCGAAGACATCGCAATAGCTTCATTTCCGAATCATTAGTAAAGTTACCGGTTACACGTTGACATGTTAGTATTTGGGATTTGGGGTTTCTAACATTTTTCAATTTTCTTTTACCTTTTTCCTTCATATTGAAAAAAAAAAACGAAAGAGGTAAATTTGAAGGGGTTGCTGCTGCTTCTTATAATAAGGGCGGTTTCGTGTAAATTTTCGAGAAATGCAGTATGTTTTAGTTGCAGAAGCTAAAGATCCAACTTGACGAGATTTTATTAAGAAATAGGTATTTAATTAATATATCTATAAATTTTCTTGCAAGAAACGCAATGCATAATGAAGGGCTTAAAGTCCAGTTTGGTTAGCCAAATACAGTAATCTTCTCTTGCAGGATCCACCTTGTTCCCGTAAAAACATCCACCAGAGAGAAATCGAATGAAGTCGGGAGAAATAAAGAAGCACATACATGTCCATGTTATTGGCAAATGACAGAAACAGAAAAACAACAGATATGCAAAATCCATGGAGTCCCAAATTTGGGATAACGATAAAGACAAACACACAGAGATAAATTAAGTTAAGATTTAAATAAACAGAGACAAATCAGTACGTACTCAGTGGCTTAATTCCAATTGGAGCTCTAAGATGTACTCATATAAAACTAGAACAAATCCTACTTACAACCAACAGAAAACTGAAATCAATTTATTAATTAACAAGATACTTAAGTTACAAATTGCCTACAAATGATCAGGTCATGCATGAAATTAACATCAAATTTTTATAATTAAAAGATTAAATAAATAATAAATGAATCATAGCCTCTAGCAGCAGCAGCAGCAGCAATTAGATAAGATGAAGGACATTGGATCATGCATCTAGGCAAGCTGAGATTGATGATCTGGAAACGCACCCATAGGTGACGCATCCAAAGGAAGTATTGGAAAGGCATTAAGTTCTTGCATAAATCCATCTAAATCCGCAAATCCTCCGAGAAATCCACCACCTGAGTTTGCACCTCCCCATATTTCCTCTTCTCCTTTGATTCTCTCCCTCAGCTCAGACGGCCTAAACCCTGTTCGAATCTCGAGTTTCTTAGGCACTGCCAACGCTGGACAGTTGATGATACTTCTTGTTTGATTTTTCTTCTTGGCTGCAGCGACTTTGTTGATTTGGGAAGTAGGCTTTCCAGTGAGTCTTTGAACAAGTTCTCGAAAGTTGGCAACGTCTGTTTTAATAATCTCGGGTGCGTAAATGTGAATGATGCGGATTTTAGGAGGCTTGCCTTTGGACATCATGTGTGAAGTCTTGTGCATGCCTAGAGAAGACGAGGACGATGAGGTGGTCGTTGATTTTGTAGTAGATGATTTTGTAACACAAGATTGTTTCTTGTTCATGAAAGCAGTAGCAATCTCCATATTTGTATACATGATCTTGGTTTTGTCTGTACTTGTTTTTATTGAATGTGAATGTGTGTGTTTGTTACTGAAATAGAGAGATATGTGGAGAGGAGGAGTAGTTGGTGGAGTGTTTGTTAATTTGGAAAGAGATGTGGAGGGTGTTAATATTTATATACTGCATATGAGGTGAACTGGTAAGGCAGGAATCAAGTTTGTAATTTAAATTTTAAAAAATGTTATGCAAAGTGGAAACAAAATATACAACTCAAGGTCCCCCTAGTACTATTTGTATTGTATTTCATCTGTACTTCAGACTTCGGTTGCACTATTTGTTTGTTTTACAATTCCTTAGGAGACGAGTTTTTTTACAAATAATAAATAATAATAAATAATATAAAAGAAAAAGTTCATGATGATGTGGATAGTATTAAATTTCAAAAAGATAGATAGAGAATAAGTTACTATTCTTATCACACACAAACAAAAAGTTACTATTTCATACAATAAAATTATAAATCAAAATCTTCGTTAAACTGGTTCATAATGATTTTTGCCTGCCTTTGACAAAACTAATATCAACATCCTATTACGAGCATGATGATCAGATACTGTTGGTCCGATTTTCTGAGTTTGATTCAGTGAGTTGATTATTATTGAGATTTGTGCGAACATATATTTATTAGCAAAGTATGTAAGTTTTTCTTTTTTAAATAAATAAATAAATAATTATATTTCCTCCCTGCTATTAGAATGTTAACAATGTTGAGAAAAAATTTGAATAATGTTAATAATCTAATTGAACCGAAAGATACCATTTTATCGAATTTGAAATCTTTTAAGTATAAAAACCAGTTGAATTGAAATCATACCAAAAGAATTACTAATCTCTTTGTTATATAATAGGAGAATATGTTAATAAAAGATTGAACCTAAGTCTTAAAATTGCATTGCTTTGTAAGAGTTCTGTTGTGCTACTAAATCATATGTATTTGTAGGGGTGAGCAAAATTTTTGAAAACCCGCCCAAACCGACCGTTTCAAACCGCCCAAACCGAAAGTCATGGTTTTATAATGGTTTGGATCGGTTACGGTTTTATTTTTGTAAAAACCGAAAAATATTGGTTAGTTTTGGTTTTTTTATTTTACCGACCGATATACCCGTACCGCGAAATCGATAATCAAACCGCCCGTTATAACCGAACCGCCCTAAAATATTATAAGTAATTTATTATATATATATATAACAATATAAATAAAATATAATAAGCATCAGACGCTGTCTTTAAGTCACTAACCCTAAAAAACTTCAGTGCTCAGTACATCTTATCTTACTTACATAGCGGCAACTTCTCCTCAAATCTCAATATTAATCTCATCACTCTTTTTTCTACTAATAATTATTGAAAATTCAATTAACTCACAGGTTTGATTCCATATCTTGATTATCCATTATCTATAATTTTATAATTTTTGATGTTTAACTTAGTTTCTTATCTTCATTGATCAGTTATAAATTTGTCCAACTATGTTGTTTGAGCTTTTCTGATTTTGGATATCAATTTTACATCATTTTTTGATTCATTGATCAGTTATGAATTTGTAGACTCAGTTTACTTATTTGTTTCTCATAATTATTTTTAGTTGGAGAATATGGCTCATGTGTTTGATGAAAGTTCTGTGAGAATACATGTGTTTTAATTTAACTATTTGGATATGTTATCAACATCTTGTACCTTACTGATGTTTTTTGTTTAATAATGCAGAGAACCAATTATGTCCAATCCACCGATTGTAATTGTTGAACCTGATATCAGTGAAGTTCCTCTGCCTATACCTCAGAGTGTTACTGGAAATAATGCTGATGAAAACATGGCGGAAACTCAACAAACTCAGCCTCAAGGCCCGCAACCTCGACCTACCAAAAAAAGAGGACCAAGGTCAGATGTATGGAAAGTCTTTACTAAAGATCAAAAAAATCCGAATATTTCTACTTGCAATTTTTGTAAGAAGGTGTATGTTAGTGAGAACAAAAATGGGACTAGTAGTCTGTGGCACCACACAAACTTATGTGTTAAGAATCCTAATAGAAAAGCAATCAAAAATCAACCTCTACTTACGTTTGAAAAGAAAAAGGAGGGAATCGGGGGTACCCTTAAAGCTCATACTTTTAACTTTGAGGAGTGTAGGAAGACATTAGCAGAAATGGTAATAATTGATGAGTACCCTTTTAGAATGGTTGAAGGTCAAGGTTTCATAAAATACAGTAAATGCTTAGAGCCCAGGTTTGTCCTTCCATCTAGGTGGACTGTTGCGCGAGATTGTATTAAAGTGCATAAAGAGGAAAAGAAAAAGTTAAAGCGTGCAATTAGAGGTAGGCGTATAAGCATGACTACAGATTGTTGGACTTCTAATCAAAAGATTAGTTACATGTGTTTAACTGCCCATTGGATAGATGATGATTGGATACTACAAAAAAAGATTCTGAATTTTCGACAAGTTGTAAGTCATAAAGGAGCAGTACTTGGAAAAGTGGTTGAGAAATGCTTGTTAGAGTGGGGGATTGATAATATATTGTCACTGACTCTTGATAATGCAACGTCAAATAATGATCTCGTTAAGTACTTGGCAACCAAAACTAACAAATGGAATTCTTGTATTTGTGACAATGAGTTTCTTCAGGTTAGATGTGCAACCCACATCTTAAATTTGGTTGTAAAAGATGGCTTAGAAGAAGAAATTGCATCTGTGGAAGCAATTAGAAATGCTGTTAAGTATGTCCGTGCTTCTCCTGCTAGGTTAGATACATTTAAGAGGTGTGTTGAGATTGAAAAAATTAGATCCAAGTTTCTTCCATCGATGGATGTAGACACTAGATGGAATTCTACCTATCTTATGTTGGAGAGTTCGATTGATTTTGAAAAAGCATTTGAAAGACTAGAAGAAGAAGATAAGGGATATAAGACTTATTTTGAACGAAAAAAAGGAGGACCTCCTAAAAAAGAAGATTGGGCTACTGCTAGAATGTTTGTTCAGTTTTTAAAACTCTTCTACGATTGCACTATCATGTTTTCGAGTTCATTATCCATCACGTCAAACTTGTTCTTCAATGAAATGCTTCAAGTGCATGATATGATGAAATGGATGGCAAGTTCAAGTACAGATGTGACTTTGACAAATATGGCAAAGGAAATGAAAAAAAAGTATGATAAGTATTGGGGAAATTATGACAATATCAATTACTTGTTATTTGTTTGTGTTGTTTTGGACCCAAGATACAAAATGAAGTATGTAGAATGGAACATCAAGAGGCTGTGTGACTATGATTTTGGAAAAAGCAGTTATATAACTAGCAGGGTGAGAGAAACACTCGGCAAGTTATTTAAATACTACGAATCCACTGGCACTCGTCCCTACACAAGTTTTATGGATAATAGAGGATGTGCAGGAGAAATGGAAACACCTTCTATCGGTTTAGATATGTATGCGGTTTTAAAGTTAGAAAGGTCAAAGGCATATGAAGATGATATGATGGCAGAAGAATCACATGATAACAAGTCTGAATTGGAGATGTATTTCTTGGATAGATTTGACGCAAAAGTGAAGGAGCTGGATGTACTTTTATGGTGGAAGGTAAATGCTCAGAAATATCCTACTCTTTCAAAAATGGCACGTGATTTATTGGTTGTTCCAGTATCAACAGTTTCATCAGAATCTGCATTCTCTATTGGTAGTAGAGTCATTGATACATTCCGGACAAGTTTGCTCCCAAAAACAGTAGAAACATTAATTTGCTCTCAGAGTTGGTTAAAAACCCCAAAACAGCCTATTCAACTCCGTGAAATGCTTGTGGATTTGGAAAAGTATGAAGAAATAGCAAAAGGTAAATAATTGTAGTAACTTTTTCTACTTCCTGCCATTTTCCCATTTTCAGTACATATATAATTTATTAATTTGAGGTACATATGTAATGGTTTCTACTTAATTATCACAGATTTGGATGAAGCTGTGGAGGCCGATGAACAGAATGTTTGATCATTTCTATTTCATACAGTGATTTTTGTTTGGTATTGTCAATTCTTAAAATTATAAATACGCTTTTAATTAATAAAATTTTAAAATTTCCCTGTTGTATGCACTGACATATCTTTACACTATTTTTTGAGATGAGCAGAGGACAGTGACACCAAAAGTGGATCATTTTAGTTTTTAGCATTCCAAATTTGATCTTGTGCAAGTGATTAAGAACTTGTTTTATTTTTAATCTTCTGTACTTCGTTCCAGATTAAATATTTTATGAACAAATATTATGTAATATTATCACTTCCTTTTTTAGTATTTTTCTTTTGCTAGCTGCTTGAAAAAATATTAATATAGTTTATTTTAGTGGTTTAAAACTGAAACCGCCCAAACCAAACCGTTATAGTTTGGGTGGTTTGATTTCATCTTAAACGGTTATGGTTAAGGTAATGGTTACGTAAAATGTATAACCGATAAATTTGGTTTGGATCTCCAAACCCGACCATTTCACCCAATACTCACCCATATGTATTTGTTAATAATGCACATATTCGGTATTTTTGTGCATCTTTAAACGAATAAATATTTGGTATTTTAATTATTGAGACTTACTAATAACTTACAATCATATTTTTCTTTTACATTTGCTATTTGTATCACATTTGTATATAATATTTTTAATTAATATATATATATATATAATATTTTGTTATATTTTTCTTTTACATTTGCTATTTGTATCACATTTGTATATAATATTTTTAATTAATATATATATAATATTTTGTTAAATACACACGATATGAAGTATGGTTAATTAAATTTAAACCAAGTATTATACATGGAATATATACAATAATTCAATAGATATATTTCATCCCAATTTATTATTAACAACATATATTTAATTTAAATTAATATTTATATACACACACACTAAATTATATTATTTTATTGGATTCATTCTATAGTATTTATAGAAATATAATCATATTAATCACGACAAATGTCATATAATTATTTCATAAAATTGTAAAAGGATTTAAAAATTTAAACAAATAGTTATGACAATTAAGTCGAATTTATAAAAATAATTAAGAAAAATAAATTAATAATATTATTGAATTGGTATATGAAAAAATGTTAGAAATCATTCACGAATAAAATTCATCAATGATTAAAATAACGCTATATTAATCCATATATTAGAAAACAATCCATGTATATGACGTATATCAACACGATCATCATTATAACATATTCTCAAATATATATCTCAAATATATATCTCATGTGACATTTATATATTTTTAAATTCTATAAATATAACAATCTTGTGCAAACACTTTAATTTTATTGGATGAAGACAATGTCGATTTAAAATACTAACAAGTTTCAGTTACCCTACAACCATAAATTTGGACCTACACAAACTACGACAAAACTTTAACTTAAAGATTATGTCTACCTTCCTCAAAAAAAAAAAAATTATGTCTACCCAAGTCCCAAAATAGCTATAGTAACCAAAATCATCAAAAAATAAAAAGAAAAAAACTGAAACACTACAAAGTATAAGTTGTTTCGAGTGATATTTTTACTACAATTCAAATAATTTTTTAAGTATTATATATTTTATTTTCTGACAAAACTTGTACTAAAGTTTTAAAAAAAATTAACTTCCTTTTTCGTGATAAAATCTAAGAACAAACCTTTGTATATAATTTTAATGGTCATATTTCTTTCTTATTTTTTTTAAATTTTAAATATATCTACACCTATTTTTAGAATTGAAAGCTGAAAAGAACTGGTAATTAGACCATCTTAAGTGATTGTAAATGATAACTGGTTGAGATCAGTGAACAAAATAATATATGAACATCATTTCAGTGACCAGTTCAATATTTAACACATCGAAAATATCATTAAAACACTTGATGTTATATCAAGAATATCATTCTGAAATTATGTGCATTCCTAGTTAAAAGTATAAATATATTTCGTTATTCAACACTTTGACAAATATACTGTCACATGTGTCTTGCAATGCTTACCACTCACAAAAGTTGAAGATAATAATGATTTCGGTACGAAGTTGAAAAAATAGAAGGATCCTGAATTGCCCACAACCACAAAAATGTTTTTTCTTTTCAAAAAAAATATTATGTATTCTAAGTCAGTACTTTAGAACTTCACATTTTACAATTTGTATTTCTTTTCGTAAAAATTACATAAATATAATTGTATGTTATGGATAATGCAATTTTAAATTTCCGATTTCATCCTGATTCTTCCATGTTCAACTTACATAGTTAAGAACATAAAAATTTCGTTACAAAACGAATTTTTTTAATTAAATACCTCATATTCGGAATGACAATTGACATATATTTTGATCACTAAAAATAGCCGCACGAGCTATTATAAAAATTATATTCTTTCAATTAATAACCGTGAGATTGTTAAGAATACAAAAGGGGTTTACAGCGTCAATTATAGAATTGCATTAATATGATAAATGTAGGTATATATAAAACCGCGTTAAAGAGGTCCCAAAAATTCTTGCATATGTAATTCAAAATATACCCCTTAGCATAAATAAGTTTAGCTGCCCATATGTCACGCTGCTACCTGTTACATTATTTTATCTTCCTACATCAAATCTTTTTTTTTGGACCACGCGGCCACCCCCATAGTTCTCTCTTAATATTCATAACAAACTGATTTTTTGGTGGTCACATTTTAAAAATCCCTCATGTGCCTTATTTATACTCTTTATTAATAAACGAAACCATATATATAACTTGGTGCACAAAGTACCAAAATACCAAATTTTGGTACTTACCTAATATAAGTTGATTTTTATTATCTGTAAACTTTGTTTTTAACACAAATCGACTTCTATTCTTTGTAAATTTTATTTTTTTTAGTTAGTGCTTATCCAATCATCTATTTACTTCATAAAATAAAAAATATTTTTTAAATGATTTATAAATTATATTAAAAAATTATTAAATTACGTTAAATTAAGTATAATAACTCATATTTATTTTTAATTTTAGAAAAACTACAAACTACTAGGTAAACTACTGACACGAATTGACTTCTATTCTTTGTAAAGTTTATTTTCTATAGCATTATTTTAAAAATAATTAAGTAATAACAAATGACTTTAGTAACATTTATTAACTTTTAAATTGAAAATTATTGATTTAACGATCGTATATGTTACTGTCCACCACAACGTTTATTTACTTTAAATTAAAAATCATATTTTAACAGTAACAGATTTATGGGCTGTATTTAAATTATATTAAGTAATATTAAATTAATTTTAATAACATCTATTTACTTTTAATTTGTAAATTAATTTTTATCGATAATAAGTAATATTAAATAAACTATATTGAAAATGCTAATTATAAGATAATTATCAAATTATACTAATTATATTAAATTATCTAAAGAACAGATATTTGGTTTATAAGATAGAGATACAATTCATTTCACAAAAATAAAACTAATATGCTAGATTTCTATATCAAGTAAAACAATGCAAAACTAAAATTATAGTGGAGAATTTCATAACTTATTCGATTCTTTTTAACCGGATAACTACATTTTGCAAGTAACAATTTAATATTTGATATTAATATATTAATTTTAATTAGTGTTTCGCACGGATGATGAATAATTCTCTGCAAGTGTTAATCCGATATTTTTAGTCTCGGGCCCGTGTTTCGCACGGGGTATCAACTATCTATAGCGTCCCAACTCTTGGTACTCACTAAATAATTATACAACTATTTTTAAAATTTTATGTACTAAAATCTCAACTGACTAAAATTAACTTCTACTCTCTGTAAATTTTATTTCCTTCAATTTTTATTTGTTACTGAACATTCAAGCATCAGGTTACTTTAAAATAATCGTATTAGTAAGTTAACATGTCAGATTTATATAAGTAACTAATTTGGTGCATGCATAACTATAATTATACGGTGAAATTTTAGAGTTACGTTTAATTTCGATTTTTTAACTACATATTTTAACATCATTTTATATATTATATTTAGATCTGTATTTTACACGGATTATATGTTTTGGTTTTATGCAAATAATAATGTGATACTATTATTTTTAATTTTGGACCCGTAAAGCACGGGTTACCTACTAGTATATATAATTGCAAGTATACTCTTTAATCAATTCTGCAGGTAATCAAACATTGTTACGTAATATTGTAATGTACCTGAGATCACGTTCATATACATTTTGCTCATAAATTTATGTCTTTTTAAATGTATAGCTTGTTTCTGATTTAAAACAAATACCCTTTGTGCACCGAAAACTAGTAAATTTTATCATTATATTTAGTAAACCATGACGTTTTTGATTAACTTACCGATTATAAAATAAAATACATGATTATCCTGTGTCCGGTTCGTTTCGGTAAACATACTAACCTGAAAATGATAAGCATAACAAATCACCATTATAATTCTTTACCATCATAATTCCTACTTAAATCACTGTATTCAATGAGAATATATAGAATCTTGGTATGATATGTCTATACAAATGTCTAGTACAATAAAATAATGATTTGAAAACAGAAAATCTGTTAATCATTTATATGGACCCTCTTCTGCGGTTAAAAAACAAGAAGTCTATTTACTTGACTGTCCTGAAGCTAAAGGCAGGAAATGCAACTCCGTACGGTACGGTTATGAATCGAAGTAGTAAAGTACTTTAAAGATCTCCAACAATCACCCATGCATGCACTTCCAAAGTACAAAACTACAGACTCAGTTTGGTTCAATCTCAAGTTCTTCCTTCAATACGGACAAACAGCTATTTTAGATTTTTTTTGATACACAGTCTATCTTTATCGTCAAAGACGAAGAGTAGATGGTTTGTGTAAGTTTAATTTTAAAACGAATTAATGGCAGTTTATGCCGTTTCCATCGCTGTTTCCAATTAATTGCCGTATTAATTATAACCCGATTTTTTTTAATCCTGAAAAGGACACTACAGCTGTTTGATGGACACCAGTTTCATTCTTATTCTTCTACTCTTTATCTATATGTTGATAGTTATAACTTATAAATATACTAAGCACTGTTTTCTTAACCTGTTAGTTAAATAATTAAAGTATCATTAGAATAAAATCAAATTAAGAAGAAAAATCCCAGCTGGGTTGTGTAAGAGCATGTAAGTGAGTATATTAAACATGGAATAAAAGTAGCCAGCAACACACATAGCTCCATAATGAAATATGATATGTCCATAAATTTAAATGTGATTAAAATTACGTCACGTTATTTAAAAATATTGGATTTAGTTTATTTAACACATCTCAAAAATTAATACAACAATATTCATTTATTTATTGAAAAAATAAAAATCATAAATAATACAACGGCATTTGAATAACGATGATAGAGGAAACGAGGATGACCAAAATTTGCAACAAAAAGCGTATCAGGGCATCACACAGACACTCAATGTCCAGCCGGCTCGGCCGGCCCACAACAGCCACTTATAATTTATATGATTATATTGTTTACGAAGATTTTTATATTGGAGTAAGAATCATAATAATAGTCATAAGAATGCCACATGGAGCGTGGTCCGCATGTTTGGGTTCTCTTCAGGGGAACAACCCAACACAGCACCCCTTTAGCTACCACACTTTACCAGCTTCAACGCGGCTTATATATTTATGTCAATGTCAATGTAATACTCTGGAATTCGATTAGAGCCTAAAATAACATATTTTATGCGTTTAAGCTATAAATATAATTAATAATTTGCATAGGTTTAAAATTTTAAATTCATTACTTCATTTGGTAACCGTTTATGTACATTAATTGAAGATATTTTTCAGATGTTAAAATTTAATGATTTTTATTTTCGGATATCACTAGACTATCCAATTACTATCCAATTACACTCAATATGGATCGGTCGTTAAAATATTATGCACGACATGATAACAAACAACCTCACACAGCTGATCAAGTAGTTAAATCCAAGATTTTATGGGCTTAACTTTTCAATTTTCAAAATTCTATTTTACAATATGCTATGCATACAATTAAGGATTGAGAAAACTGGAGCGTGTGGGAATGGAGTCATTCACGCACGCACGACCATTATTTTGCGACCACAAGTACAAGTATTAGTCTATCGACCATGCATGGGAGTATCGTCTACTTTCATCATCATATTTTCCTTCTTGCGTCACTCGCAACCACACACTATGCTCGTTTCCGATTCACTCTTTCAATTTCTCTTTTCACTTTACTAGTTACTCCTTAATTACTAATTTCGTATGGTGCATACATAATTCTATGTTAAGTGCATAATTTTATGCAGTAGTGGTTTAATCATGAGCTGAGCACAGGTTGATTATGAATGATTAGTAAAATTGATATGAGAACCTAATTCAATTTCTGAGAGTTTAATTTACTGAGAAGAATGCCCCTGGTATGTATGTATTTAGAGGACTACATATTCTAATTATGTCATATTTTTATCATTACAAATATTGTGTTATACCTTGGCTCAATGGTGTATTAGCTAGCGGTTAGGAGTCCCTCGGCGAGAAATTTTCAACGGCAGAAAGAAAAACAAACTTGCTTGCAGTTGCGGGGGTTAACATGCCTCCCATATGTAGTGTAGACGGGCTTCAATGATTGCGATTTGATTATTACTACGCGTTTTCAGTTGAACAGTGGTTCACACAAAAGCAAAGTGGTCGATCGCCTGATGATCCATTGTTTCCATATTTCTGAGTTCATAAAACAAACCATACGCTTCCACGCTCCCAACAACACGCGAACAATTAGGGGGTGAACAAAAAATCAGATAAAAACCGAACTTAAATTAATAAAATCGGAAAATGTTGAGCCGGCTATAATCGGTCTGAAATTGAAACCGAAAAATTATAAATCTAACAGATTTAGGGGGCGTTTGTGTCGCGGAGTGGTATGAGATTGAAATGAGAAATCAGGGTTCAAATGTTATATGGTTGAGATATCATTCTTATATTAGGTGTTTGGTTGAGTGGTAGGATGAATATATTTAATTTATTATTTTTTATTAATTCAAAAATTAACAAAATTTATTTTTTGTTATTTTGGTTTTGTGATCTAATTTTATGTCAAACATTTACATAAAATTGTATAAAAAATGAAAAATACATTTGATTCCTCGTACCTATTTTTCATACCCACCTACTCACTATTGTATCAAAAACCCATACCTTGAGGGTTTGAGGTACGGATTTGGAGAATTAATTTTCAGAACCAAACTTCAGGTATGAGTTTGAATGACCAAAACCCATACCTGATACAAGGAAAGGCTGAACCAAACGACCCTTAAATTCAAGATGTGGTATCGGGCTGCGATCAGGAGTCGGGTTATAGTGGTATGTGAATTAGGAATCATATATGATATCATGTATTTGGTTGAGTGCTGTGTTAGGTGACACACATTGTAGAAGGGGGGTGAATACAATGTATAGCACAATCAAATCGAACTTTAATAACTCAAGTAACAGAAAACAAACTTTATTCAAAACAATAAACTCTGTTACAGTATGTAACTGTCCTCTCTCAGTGATGAACAAATATCACGAGAGCTGCTAGGGTTACAATAAATAATCTTCTCGATAATGATAACACTTATAGTGTAAACCCTATGTCTGTGTTTATATACTACACAGTTACAAGATAATCGCGAATTGATATGAAATATAATCCTGCTTCCTAAAATATATCAATCAGATATTTTTTCTTCCAAGTATTCTATTCTTCATAGAATTCCTTCTTCATGCACATCTCTTCTTATGTTTGTCTCGATCTTCTCTTCCTGTAAATCAGCTGCCTTCCTTATCTGAGCGTTTCCTTTAAGTCCTGATATTATCTTCTGATAAATATCTCCTGAACCTTAAGTACTGATGACTTAAGTTCTGACTTCAGTATAAGTGCTGATTTCAGTGAAGTACTGATTTGTCCTGTTTAAGTAAGATCAGAAAACTAAACATAAATCATATTAGTCATGACATTATCAAATATATCTAACAATCTCCCCCAACTTGTAAATTAACATAATATACAAGTTTAACAGATATTTAATGATGTCAAAAATATTAAGTACAAATGCATGAGAATTTGACTAGATAACTACAACTTACAGTCCTTAAAGCTTTACCAACTTTAACTTCTGATAACAACTTCAGTCTAGTATTTATATCAGCATTTGAGCAGTTGTAGATCTTGACTTGGCTTCACCTTCTGATCTCTCTGATGTCAGGAGTTGTTCTGAGATAGTTCTTCAACAAACATCTCTCAGCATATCTGAGTTCATCAATCATCCTTCTTTTAGCATCTTTAAGTTCTGTAGAGTCTTCACCAGTTTGAAAGATTGCAACCCTGAGATCATTAATTTTAGCTTTCTTAATGTCCCGATCCAGTCTGATCAAATACACCTTGTCAGACTCAAGATTGAATTCCACAGCCTTGTTACCCAGAAAGGTAGTTATAATATTAGCAGAGTTAAGCTTCATCTCAACAATATCACCCTTGTGATCTCTGTACTTTGGAAGATATGTGCTTGTCAGACTTAACAGAATAAAGCCTTTTCTGTCTCTGAATTTGACTCTTCAAATAGTTTGCAGCACTTTCTGTTATTTTGTCATTCACTTGAAGTAAGAATAATACATGTTCCAATTCTTCAAAATACTTAAGTGGAATGGCATTTTCCCTTATATGATAAACCCTACCATCTGTCATGAAGTACAACAAGATGTGTTCTTTCAAGTAGGTATAGTAAACCATCTGTACAGATTCTAGTTGATTCAATCTTTCAGGAGTTGCTCCAATACCTGGTTCACTTAAGGAAGTTGGATCATTGGT
Organism: Apium graveolens; assembly: GCF_009905375.1. NCBI lineage: Eukaryota > Viridiplantae > Streptophyta > Magnoliopsida > Apiales > Apiaceae > Apium > Apium graveolens. The sequence goes on from NC_133649.1 coordinate 89,325,376, forward strand.
TGTGTTCTGTATTCTTCTTTCATCAGCACTTCCCAATCCAGTTTTATCTCTTGCTTCCTTTCCAGTAACCACTCTTGCTTCAAAACCACTTGCAGCAGTCTTCGAAGGTTGAGTCTGTTTGGCTTTGGTGAATCCTGGTAGGAGTATCTTTGAAGTTTTAACATGAGCAATGTCAGAGGTTTCCTTTGTTTTATCTTCTGATATCAAGTTAACTTGAGCTATGTCAGAGGTTACTTGCTTCTTTGAGATATCAGAACTAACCATATCTTTACTCTGAACAACTTGAGCCATGTCAGAGGTTGTCTTAGAAATTTTCCTTGAAGTCAGAGCAAGATCAACATCTTCAACAGTAATTTCTTCATTCACAGGAGGCACATAAAACCTTGATAGGTTCACCCACTTTCTCTTTGCCCTTGGACCTTGGATCTATCTGCAATTGTGATTTAGCCTTGGTTGTTTCAGGATTTGTTCTTTCCTTTATCACAATGCCTTTGATCTTTGGAAGTTTCTTTTTATCAACAAAAGCTTCAGATTTAGATTTTACCTTTTCTGACTTAAGTCTAGCTTCTTAAAGTCCATTCCTGGATTCTCCTTAAGAAATAGCTGTCTTGATAATTCTTCATCAAGATCCAAAAGTTCATCAGAACTTATCCTTTTACCAGTAGCAGAAGTAATTCTTTTTCCAGTATCAAAACTTGTCTTGTGACTTGTAATTTCAGTCCTTGATGAGAGACTTCTACCTTGACCATGACCTCCGCCCATTTCAGAGTTTCCCAGGTCATCTTTGTCATCATCCTTCCCCTTCAGTGTCTGATCAGTTTTGCATTTGGACTTAATTACTTTCTCCCCCTTTTTGGCATCAACAGGTAAGAGAAGAGAGTCAAGCAATTCCACTGAAGCTTGGATTTCATCGAGTTGAGATTGCTGAGAAGCTTGATTTTTCAAAATATCATTAATCTGAGACTGTTGCTTCTCTTGGGTCTTCTCAATGTAAGCAACTCTATCAAAGGTAGGTTGGAAGAATTTTTTCTTTTCAATTTTCTTAACTGTTTCTTGCTTGAGCAATTCTTCCTGAATTTTATGTAACTCTGCATGAGTTGTTGAATGGAGACCTTGCAGATGTCTAGTACTCAATGCAGTGACTCGAAGCTGCGTCTTGAAATCTTCATTAATTAACATTTCATCAGCTTTTTCCAAGTGCTCAGCAAGAGTCTTGTCAGATGGAACAAAGGTAACTGAGTTCCATTCCTTAGTCCACTCCTGTCCTCTAGGAATTTCACTCCAAGGAACTGGTGCTGCTCTTGTCACAAACTTCTCAACTAGTTCAGATTTGTGAACAATATGTGTAGGTGCATGTCCTGAAGGACCAGCTTCATTAGCACCTGCATTAATAGCAGCATCACCAGTAGTATCAGCATTTGAAGCATCAGAACTCACAGAATCAGCATCTTCTGATAAAATAACAGTATGAGAAGCAATTGAGGCTTCAGCATCATCCTCTAAGTGCTGATCTGGTTCCAAGTTCTGATCAACAGCCATATCCTGATGCTCACCTATATTCTGATCATCAACATCTAGATGCAGAGAAGGTGTTGTAGACAATTCTGGAGTTTGAGTAGCATCAGGAAAATGTGTTGGTGATGGAGTAATTGTTGTTGGAGCTTCTAAGTAAAGAACCTCAGACACAACCAGGTTATGAATATCAACTTCAGCACTTGTGCCTGGGTCTACAGGAGATACAATTTCATGTACAGGAGACATAGATGGTGTGTTGGCCTTGTCTGTAGCAGCTTCCTTGGTTGGGGACAATGGAGAGGGAGATGCAGTAGCTTCAACATATTCTGGTTCTTTTGAGATCAGAGATTCCTGATCTCCTTCCTTAGCTGCTGCTTCCTCATCATCTGAAGCGGGCCTTTTTGCTCTCTGTTTCTTGTATCTCTTTGAAGGTGGGGATTCCTTGGGAGGTTCAGCAAAAGTCATTCTTCTAAGCCTTTTGAGAAGCTTAGATCCCCCAATTCCAGAATCCTTCTGAGAAGGGACCTTCTCAGCTTCTTTGACAACAGGTTCTGATGTAGAAACCTGTTCCTCACTATCAGACTCATCTCTCAGAACAATCCTCCTTCTCTTATGTGGTGTCTGAGGAACAATCTTTGTCCTCTTGGGCTTGGAAGATGAAGGCTTCACAGTAGGTGCTGAGGATGAAGGTTGAGCTGTCTGTGAAGGTGTGAGATATGATTTGAGATATGTTCTGAGGGAGGGTTGAGTTATAGATGTATGAGTGGTATGTTCTGATGGTTGCTTGTGGTGTTTGGGATGTGGCGGTGGGTTGTACATCAGGATAAACAGATCTATAGGTTTCAAGATCAGCATTTACCAAGATCTGTTTTACAGACTGAGGAATCTGTAAAAGTCTAACCACCGTTTTCTTAAGGTCAGCATTTACCAAGTCATTAAAGGCTTGTTTTGCAAGTTTAAAAGGTGGATATAAGTCAGTAGTAGGTTGGAGTTCATCAGCACAACAAAAATTATATATAAGTTGTCAGAATCTAGCAAAGTAGACAACATTCCTATCCTCTGTCATCCTATCCCCAATAAAACCTATCACCGTACTTGCAAAATCAAAATGAGTTTGGTTAATAATAGCATACCCGATGTGCTAAATGAGCTTGGTTAATAATAGCATACCCGATGTGCTGACTCATTATAGGAATGACATCAAAGTTGGAACACTTATTCTCGAAGGCTTTAGTGATGCAGTCGAAGAAAAAGCTCCATTCCTTTCTGATATGTGCCCGTTTCAACTATCCAAGCTTAGCCAAACTCCTTTCATACCCCAAACTGTCCATTAACTCTTGTAGAGCTGATTCCTCCAGGTGTCGAAAAAATACAGCCTTCTGGTAAATGTAAGGCCTTGCGAATTGTACCAGGAGTTACCACATGTTCAGAATCATCCACTTCAAAAACAATACTGGGAGTACCAGTTGCACCACCATTATCAAAGTGCCCAGTCCGCCAAAACTGTCAGAACTTGTTGGCTTGAAAAGACTGAAGGATGGGTCAATGCATACCCAATTTCACTGTGTGCAAGAAGATCTTGCACAAAATGCAACTCAGATGGAGCTTCATCATGATTGAGAATAGCAGCATAGTTATTTGGAATGAACTTAGCTCCATCAATGATCAAATCCTTAGGTGCCATGAGAAAAATTGAAAATTGAGAGTGCCTGTAAGGTGTTTGATAAAATGTCTGTATGAAAAACAACTTTAGGAGATGAGAGATAGTAAAAGTGAAGAAAGAGAGATAAAGTGTAAAAGTAAGTAAAAGATTGTATAATCTTCTCTCTCTCTTACTTATACATGGTTTAAAAAATATAACCGTTGGACACCTGTCAGACATGCAGTAATAATGAATAGTTAATGGGCACGGGAAAACAGTAATCATTACTTAGCACATGCAGTTTTTCAAGAAAAAACCGTTTCACTTACCAAGTAATCCCATTAATTATGGTAAGTCAGTTTTAATTCAAAATTTAAATTGTTCCCACTTATTTAATCATTTTTACTGCAAAACCAATATTCTGAAAAAAATTCCAAGTGTGAGTATGACAAAAAAAAATCAAATAAACAAGTACTGATATGTTAAAATCAGAACTTATTTTAAATCAATAATTAAAATGGTCAACATAATATGGATATATCAGGATTTAACAATGAAGTTAAATTGCAAACATCTCAGAGACAGAATCTTGCAAAAATAAGAAATTCCATTAATATATTAAGAGAATACATTCATGAAATTGAAATTACATCAGAGTATTACAAGACTGTCCTAAGCTTCTATACCTAACATCAACAGCTTTTGTCCTTGGCTAAGAAGTCGGACAAAACTGACGATGAAGAAAAACAGGAAGAAGAAAACAAATTATTTCTTCTTCCTACTCTCTACAAAAAGAATAGCGAGTCGTATGATTCGCTCTTGTTGGCGGAGAGCTTCCGGCCTCTCTTCCTCCAATCGCTCCAGATGGCGATGGTAGTCCATGTAAAAGAACAGGAGGTGTGTGAGAATCTCCTGGGGAACCGAGTCCCAAATCTCATCAGGAATGACAGTTACGTGCCATTCCTGTTGCCAGTCCTCACAGCTCAGCTCCATATTGAAGGTCTCATAGTTCAAAAACATATTGTAGTTGACCATGTTTGTGTGAGTATGAAGGTAAGGAGAGTGAGTATGTGAGAAAATAAATGATGTGTAGGCTGATGTGAAGTGTTGGTTTATATAGGCAAGAGAATGCCAGGAGACGCAAGGAAATTTAATGATGACAGGTAGAAATAATTCTACCTCGTCTCCCTAGACTGAGAAGAGGAAAAACAGTCATTGGAAGTGTAAAACGAGGTTTAATGCGCACAAGAAACAAGTAAAAATTACTGTGCATGTACGTGTACCACTATCCCTAATTATATTGACTGTTAATATTCCATCCAAACATATTCTGATTTAAGATGAGACTGTTTCATATTTTAACCACAAATAAGTCAAGTAAAGGATCAGAATTTAATATCAAAACTTAGACTTATATCAGAACTTAACAGTCATCAGAACATGATTTCTTAACTCGAAAAATGAATGCCTATCTCCGTAATTCTTCACCCAAATTCTGATATCGATTCTTCAGAACTTAATCATCAGAACGTTCAACAGAACCTGTCCTCAGAATTTATGCAATCTGACACATAAGCTGTTCATCTACAACAACATGGATCACCACAAGTAATTTTCATCATTCATATGGAGTGTTAGTGTGTGCATTAAGCTAAATATCAGACAAAGAGTAAAGTCTGATTCACTTCAGTACATCTTAGAAATAAGGCATAACTAAAACTTTACTTAAAATCTGTCATTATTCTGAAGTCTACTATTGAATGAGTTCATGCATGAGTTCACCTCAACTGTCTTGTGCTAATTTTGTGCATCTTTTTAAATTCCATTTTGTAGTGGCTTCTCAGTGTAAGTGGGTCACGACTGCTTATCAGAATTTATGCTATTATCAGAGTATTTCTCCAGTAATCATAGAGTGTGCAAAGTCACCAAGAAAAATATTTTGCTTTTCTGATGCATATTACTTAATACCAGCAATGCACTTGGGTCGTCCCTTCCACATTTTTACTCTAGACCTCAAAGGAGTACCTGATTTTTATTTCTTTTTCTTTTCCTTTTTCTTTTGATAAGAGAGGTTTATCAGCACTTAGTACATTCAACAGATTTATTAACATCAGAAGTTAACAGATGAGAAGCATTCTTCTAGTTTTTGACTTAGTAATAAGATAGACAAAGTAAACTTAAATAAGCTCAATATCAGAATTTGCTTGTGTCAATGGATTTCCACATAAATAATTACTTCTAACATGGGATCTCTAGTATGTTAAAGACTACTAGGTTAGTATCTAGCACAGTTATCCTCATAGGATTGAATAGTCACATAAACAGTCATATCACTATCAGAGTTGAGAAATTCACATCAGACAACAATCAGTACTTAAGCAATTTTCAATTAAGTACAGAATACACAAAGAGAGTAATTTCTAGTAAATACTGATAAGAAAGTCTGATGCATCATAACAAAAACTAAGCAGATTTAGAGAAAGAACCTGAAACCATTCCAAGTTCATTTACCAATCTTGTTAAAGTAGCTTCACACAGTGGTTTTGTGAAGATATCTGCTAGTTGTTGATATGTTGGAACAAAATGCAATTTCGCTGTACCTTTATCCACATGTTCCCTAATGAAGTGGTACCTAATCCTGATGTGCTTTGTTAATGAGTGTTGAACTGGATTTCCTGTCATAGCAATAGCACTTTGATTATCACAATAAATAGGGATTTTAAAATATGTTAACCCATAATCCAGTAACCGATTCTTCATCCAAAGAATCTGTGCACAATAGCTTCCTGCAGCAATGTATTCTGCTTCTGTAGCTGATGTGGAAATTGACCTTTATTTCTTGCTAAACCAAGAAACCAATCTGCCTCCAAGAAATTGGCAGCTTCCACTTGTGCTTTTCCTGTCAATTTTGCAACCTGCAAAATCTGCATCTGAGTAACCTACTAGTTTAAAATCTGATTCTCTGGGATACCACAATCCCAGATCAGCTGTTCCCTTAAGATATTTGAAAATTCTTTTCACAGCTGTTAGGTGAGGTTCTCTTGGATCTGCTTGAAATCTTGCACAAAGACAGGTAGCATACATAATATCAGGTCTACTAGCAGTTAGATAGAGTAGATAGCCAATCATACCTCTGTAATCAGTAATATCTATTGATTTACCAGTATCCTTATCTAGTTTTATTGCAGTGGCCATGGGAGTGGATGCACTTGAACAATCTTGCATTCCAAATTTCTTCAGCAAATTTCTGGTGTACTTGGTTTGACAAATAAAAGTGCCTTCTTCATTCTTCTTGACTTGAAGGCCCATAAAATAGCTAAGTTCCCCCATCATACTCATTTGATATCTTGACTGCATCAGTTTGGTAAACTTCTTGCAAAGTCTGTCATTTGTAGAACCAAAGATGATATCATCAACATATATCTGAACCATAAGTAAGTCCTTTCCATGGTTGAGGTAGAACAGTGTTTTGTCTATAGTTCCTCTGTTAAATCCACTTTCCAGAAGAAACTGAGCTAAAGTTTCATACCATGCTCTTGGAGCTTGTTTAAGGCCATAGAGTGCTTTATCAAGCCTGTAGACACTAATCTGGATATTTGGAATCTACAAAGCCTGGAGGTTGTTTAACATATACTTCCTCCTCCAATTCTCCATTGAGAAAAGCACTTTTCACATCCATTTGAAAGACAGTAAACTTTTTGTGAGCAGCATAAGCCAAAAATATCCTTATGGCTTCCAATCTAGCAACTGGTGCAAATGTTTCATCATAGTCAATTCCCTCCTGTTGAGAATATCCTTTTGCAACCAACCTTGCCTTATTTCTTGTAATTATGCCATCACTATCAGTTTTGTTTCTGAATACCCACTTTGTACCAACAACAGATCCGTTCTTTGGTCTTGGCACTAGGATCCAGACTTTGTTTCTTTCAAATTCATTTAACTCTTCCTGCATTGCTTGCACCCAAGCAGCATCTTGAAGAGCTTCTTCCACTTTCTTTGGTTCAGTCTGAGAAAGAAAAGAATTGTGAAAACATTCATTTGAAGTAGCAATTCTAGTTCTGACACCTGCATCATTATTTCCAATTATTAAGTCAGGTGTATGTGATTTAGTCCACTTCCTTGCAGAGGGAAGGTTTTCTCTAGAACTGGATGCTCCCCCATGATCCGTGCTATCTTCATCAACATTTTCTGATGCTCCCCCTGAAACTATGCTCTCTGAGTTGGATTCTTCAGAATTTAAGTTTTCAGAACTATCGGAAATTGACGAATCAGAACTTGAAGAGCCACATGTATGTTCTGATGCTTCTTGAGATGTGGTTGTATCTTGAGTATGCTCCCCCTGCATAGGTGCATCTTCCTTTGGCGTAGTCACCACAGTTTCAATAACATCAGAGTTTAATCCATCAGAGTTTGCAGTATCAGGATTTAGACTGTCAGGATTTTCGGTATCAGAATTTAAGTCTTCATTTTCAAATCTCAGCTGATCATGATCAATAAAATCTTCAAGTCCAGTAATCTTCTTATCATCAAAAGAGACATTGATAGATTCCATGACCACTCTTGTTCTCAAGTTATAGACTCTGAAGGCTTTTGTGGAAAATGGATATCCAACAAAGATTCCTTCATCAGCTTTTAGATTAAATTTGGATAGCGTTCAGGATGAGCCTTAAGAACAAAACACTTGCATCCAAATACGTGAAAATACTTCAGATTTGGCTTCTTTTTCTTCACCATCTCATATGGCGTCTTTCCATGCTTGTTAATTAGTGTTGCATTCTGAGTAAAATAAGTAGTCTGCACAGCTTCAGCCCAGAAATAGGTTGGAAGCTTTACTTCATCAAGCATTGTACGTGCAACTTCAATGAGAGTTCTATTCTTTCTTTCAAAAACTCCATTTTGCTGTGGAGTTCCAGGAGCAGAAAATTCCTGCTTGATTCCATGGTTTTTGCAGAACTCTTCCATTATCAAATTCTTGAACTCGGTACCATTATCACTTCTTATTATCTTCACATAATCTTTGACCAAATTATCCAGTTGCCTGACATGATCAATCAAGATAGATGCAGTTTCACTTTTTGTGTGCAAGAAATACACCCATATGTATCTGGTGAACTCATCCACTATGACCATAACATATTTCTTCTTTGCAATAGACATGACATTTACTGGACCAAATAGATCAACATGCAGTAGGTGATAAGGTTCAAGAATTAATGATTCAGTCTTGCTCTTGAATGAAGATTTCCTTTCTTTAGCCTTCTAACAAGAATCACAAAGACCATCAGGAGCAAATACTGACTTTGGCAGTCCTCTCACAAGATCTTTCTTGACTAGATCATTTATATTGTTGAAATTTAAATGAAAGAGTTTCTTGTGCCAACTCCAGCTTTCTTCAATTGATGCTCTACTCATCAGACAGATTGCAGAACCATCAGTACTTGTTGAAAGCTTGGCTTCATAAATGTTACCACGCCTGTATCCTTGCAGAACAACTTTGCCTGTAGATTTACTTACAACTTCACAGTGTTCCTCAAAGAAATCCACATGATAACCTCTGTCGCAGATTTGACTGACACTCAGCAGATTGTGTTTAAGTCCTGAGACCAGAGCTACTTCCTTAATGATGACATTCCCAAGATTGATATTGCCATATCCCAATGTTTTTCCAATGTTGTCATCTCCATAAGAAACACTTGGGCCAACCTTCTCCACAAAGTCTGATAGCAGGGCTTTATTTCCAGTCATATAGTCCTGAACATCCACTGTCCATAACTAGGATGTTTTTCCTGTTGCCCTACAATCACAAAGACCACTAATGATTAGTTTTAAGGACCCAGACTTGCTTGGATCCTTTGGCCTTATTAAGTTTGTTAACATTTGCAGCGGATTTTGCATCAGAGTTTATGTTAACATTTTTCTTATCAGAATTTACACTATCAGACTTTGAATCAGAACTTACACTAGAAGGAACAATGCTAACTTTCTTTAAAGAAGGTTTTATTTGATAATAATCATAGTACAGACTATGATATTCCTTACAAGCATAAATGGAATTCCATAAACTACCACAATGAAAGTAAGGATTTTGTGGCTTATATCTAACAGACTGACTCTTAACTCCTGACTTTGAGGGTAAGGAGTTTATATTCTTATTCTTCCTGCAAAAAGAAGCCATATGGTTAGAACTTCCACAAGTTATGACATGTTTTTCTAGGAGCATCAGGAACAGACTTATAATCATTGCTTTTATTCACACCTTCCTTTCCATTCCTATTTCTCCTCGGTGATTTTACCTTGTTTGCATTCTTAACATCTTTCAGCTTATGCTTAAGCTACTTCTTTTTCATTAAGCCTACATTTACTTCAGTTGTCTTTTCCTGTTTTAGTTTGTCAGAAGTTAATTCCATTTTAAATTCTGATTTCTCAGTATCAGACTTTACAGCTACAAACTTAACAGGTTTTAACTTTGGCTTTTGTTTAACAGCTATAGGCATAATATCTACAGTTCCTTTATCATTTTTATCATCTCCATAACCTAAGCCCTCTTTCCAGTTTTCACTACTTAACAGATTCTGACTTATTCTGCCAGAGTTAGTCCAAGTCCTGATAATCTCTCTTTCCTTTTTTAACTCAGCTTTTAGAGATTCATTCATTTTAAGCACTTCATCCCTAACATAGAAAGTATCATCTTTATCTTTCAGAGTTTGATGAAACATGACTAACTCTTTTTCTAAGTAATCATTCCTCTTTTTACAAGCAAGATTTTCAGAAGTTAATCTTTCACATGTTAAAGTTTGATCTCTATAGCTAATGAACATGGTTTTAAGATATCTTCTCAACTCATTAATATCATCAGTATGAAAGGCATAAGTAGTTTGAGGTACCTTTAATTCAGCAGCTTCAGAACTGCTTTCAGCACTTGCCTTATCAGCATTTGCCATCAAGGCATAATTCTCCTCACTTTCAGAATCTGAGGTGTCTGTCCAGCTTTTGTTCTTTGTGACTAAGAGCCTTGCCTTTGTCACTCTTCACTTTCTTGCAATCAGGAGATATGTGGCCTTTCTCACCACAGTTGTAGCATTTGACATTTGCATAATCTCCTCTGTCAGACTTTCCTCCTTTCCCTTCAGATTTTCTGAAGTTCTTCTTATCAGAACTTGTACCTCTCCTGGAAAACTTCTTTCCCTTCCTGAACTTCTTGTATGCAATCTTCGTGATTCCTTTCACCATAAGAGCACACAGCTTCATCATCTCTTCATCAGCATCCGTCTCAGGCAAGCTTTCAGATTCTGAGTCATCATCACTTTCAGAACTTGATGACTCAGTATCAGACTTTCTGAAGAGAGCTTTACCCTTTCCTTTCCTTGAGGTAGCTGACTTGGGGGATTCTTCTTCAGCCTTAAGAGCAACTGTCCTTAATTTTCCTCCTTTCCTCTTGCTTCTTTGTTCCATCTCAAGTTCATGAGTCTTGAGCATCCCATAAATTTCATCAAGAGTCGTTTCATCAAGATTATAGTTGTCTCTTATTGTTGTTGCCTTCAAATCCCAGCTTTCAGGAAGAGCCAACAGGAATTTAAGGTTTGAATCTTCAAGATCATACTCCTTATCAACCAGTGATAAATCATTCAAGAGTTTGACAAATCTATCATATAAATCAGTCAATGACTCATTAGCCTTTGAGTCAAAATATTCATACTCTTGAGTGAGTATTGTCTTCCTGTTCTTCTTAATTGTATCAGTTCCCTGACATCTTGTTTCCAAGGCATCCCATATCTCCTTTGTAGTCTTGCAGTTTATTACCCTGTTTGACATTACATTATCAATGGCACTATGCAGTAAGTGTCGTACCTTAACATCCTTAGCAATTGATGCGATATCTTCAGCAGTATAGTCACTCTTTTCCTTTGGTACTGACTTTGCTGCTTCACCTGCAATTGCAACAGTGAGCTTAGTTGGTTTGTGAGGCCCTTCCTTGATTCTATCAAGATATTCTGGATCTGTAGCTTCCAGAAATATGGTCATCCTCACCTTCCATATGGGATATTCAGATGGCTTCAGAATGGGAACTCTAATAGGCTCATATCGGCTATGTATTTGTGTCTTTGGAGGTTCTTCAGTTTTGGTGGGCTTAGTTGGAGTTTCTACTTCCGACATGATTGTTTTTGGATCTTAAACTGTTTGTGTGTTAACAAATAGGCTCTGATACCACTTGTTAGGTCATACACACTGTAGAGGGGGGTGAATACAGTGTATAACACAATCAAATCGAACTTTAATAACTTAAGTAACAGAAAACAAACTTTATTCAAAACAATAAACTCTGTTATAGTATGGAACCGTCCTCTCTCAGTGATGAACAAATATCATGAGAGCTGCTAGGGTTACAATAAATAATCTTCTCGATAATGATAACACTTATAGTGTAAACCCTATGTCTGTGTTTATATACTACACAGTTACAAGATAATCGCTAATTGATATGGAATATAATTCTGCTTCCTAAAATATATCAATCAGATATCTTTTCTTCCAAGTATTCTATTCTTCATAGAATTCCTTCTTCATGCATATCTCTTCTTATGTTTGTCTCGATCTTCTCTTCCTGTAAATCAGCTGCCTTCCTTATCTGAACGTTTCCTTTACGGCCTGATATTATCTTCTGATAAATATCTCCTGAACCTTAAGTACTGATGACTTAAGTTCTGACTTCAGTATAAGTGCTGATTTCAGTTAAGTACTGATTTGTCCTGTTTAAGTAAGATCTGAAAACTAAACATAAATCATATTAGTCATGACATTATCAAATATATCTAACATGATTTAATAAATATTTTTAATTTAAAATATGTTAAGTCAATAATTTATTTTTAGCTAAATATATTAATTATTTTAATATTTTTTAGGTTCATAGATTTCTTTTAGTACTAGATATTTATATTTAATTAATTAAATAAAAATTAAAGTAGTGAAATAAAAGTTGATACACATACCCCTCCCTCGTACCCACCTCCCTACTTGGGCATGAACAACCCATACCCTAGGGGTTTGATGAATGGGAATGAAATTTTATTTTTCTGAACAAAACGTCAGGTATGAGGTTGAAATAGCTGAAAACCATACCTGATTCCAGTATATAACGAACCAAACGACCCCTTAATGGGTTCGGTTTCGAATATAGTGTCTAATTAAAAAATCGAACCAACCGATTATAAGATATAACTGAACGAAAAAACCGAAACTGATTATTAAAATAAATAAATAAAAATATTATTATTGTAATTTATATCAAAATTTTAAATATTTTAAATAAATATATTACTTGTAATTTCAGCCATAATTTATTGTTTATTTACAATCTCTACTGAAAGCGAGCGTGAGGGGTGAATAATGGATATCACATGAATACTCATTTTAGATCATATTAGAGCATCTTCACCGGGGTATTAAAAAAATATAAAAATGTCATGTATTATGATGCATGATATATTTGTTGATTATATATTAAGGCATCAACTCCAACACTGCCTTTCCTTAAAAATACTATAAATTAATAGATACCTAGTTATTTAAGACATTATAAGGTAGGACAATTTCAATAACAATCCTTATTTTGGTTGCTTAATATTTTAATAATATTAAATTCAAATTTTGTTCATATTCTTAAAAAGGGAGAGAAAAAAAGTAAGAAAAGGAGTGTAAAAAATGAGGAAAATGAACATTTAATTAATAAAAATAAGATAATGAATTCTCTTTAAGATTACAAAAGAGAATATTAACCATTTAGGAAATCACTAAAATGCTCTTGAAGTGTCAATTTTGATTGAATTTTTATAATTTTAAGTAAAGATCCTTTATATAAAGATCCTTTATAAATAATTTGTTGAAGGGGTTAAATATCAAATTGACCATTAAATAAACTTGCATATCTCAAATTCACCACTGACAAATTCAGTGTCTCATTTAAAATACTTTAAAAGCCATAAATATCGTCCGTCACCACTCCGTCCTGAAACTAACAGATAGTTTAAAAACACTGTTTGCCACGTCATCATAATGACTAGTTTTTCCGAATCAACACCCAGCTGGTTCCTACATGTCTCCATGTCATATGTAAATAATTAATAATACAAACAAACATAAATTAACATATCATGTATAATTAATAATACAGACATACGACTAATCGGGATAATAGAATTGGGGGAAAACAAACTGGGTCGTGAAACCCTAACTTTTCAATCTGCTAAATGGAGTTGGATTGAAGATACGTTGCTCATACTTGTTTAGGGCGAGTTGATTTTTACTTTGTAAGGTAAATCTCTTGTCCTTCTCTTTTCAATCAGAATGTGTACAACTGTATATGTTCATTATCATGATCGCTTTGTCCACGTTTCACACTGTGATAATATTGCTGGATTGATTGATGTAGTTAATGATATAGACCCAGATGTATTTAGTTTTCGTGATTTAGAGGATTATGCTAAAGACTTTGATTATGATAAAAATGATAAAGCTTACTTTAAAAATAATGGTCGTACTTTTAAACAAGGAATCAGGCTTCTTTGGGATGATGCTTCAGTTATGGATTTGGTTAATGTGTCTGCAAGTCTTGGTAGAATTGATGTTTATATCGATCATTTGTCTAATAATGAGGCTAGTGAGGGGAATGGGGGGCTGAAGTGAATCAGGGGAATGAGGGTGATGATGTAAATTAGTGGAATGAGTTGGATTTTGATTTTAGGGGGATGGATTTGAGAATTGGGAGAGTAATTTACAGTGATGGTAACGATTTTTCAACTGATGAAGATGAGAGTGTTGGCGGTTATTCAGGTGAGAGTGAAAATGAAGAATTGATAGAATGTAGGAAACACCGAAAAACAGTTAATGAGGCAATGTCTAAGCTAAATAACATGGATGGTGGTGATAGTGCATAATCAGATAATGAGAGAAGAATTAGAAATTGAAGTTCCAAGAATCAAGATAGTGGGGATTAGAAAAGCTGTTATGGATGGGGTGCATGATACACTGAAGGAACATTCATGAAATTCTAATCTCCAATCCGAGAACCACAATGAATATTAAAAGCACTAGGCTGAATGAAGGTGATGACAATAAGTGTTATTCCCAAGGAACTAACAATGAGATTTACAGAAGGGGGGTTGAATGTAAATCTCAAAACTTTTTCAAGTTTTGAGCAGTTTATAAAGCAAAGTGTTATGATGAACAGATGTGTGTGAATTGCTTTGAGCAGGTGCAGACAGATGTATATTCAAGACACAAATGTAAAGAACACAAAGGCTTCAAAAACTTTTCTGGTGGATTTGTTTTTCCACCAGAGATGTGTATTTCAGAAAATCTGTGATACAAAGAATTGATCACAGTTGCTTCCTAGTACAAACTAGATGATTTTCTCTCTAAGTTTTTCTAAACAGCTCTGGAACGTTCACACCTAATTACTAGTTGCTACTTGGTTTATATATCACCAAGTTTACAAGTGAAGACAAAGATAAAATACAATTATAAACTAGTTTTTCACATGTTTCTTCTTCATTTCTCTATCCAATGCAATCTAAGATAATCTGTGAATCTTTGAATACTTCCTTGTTTGCACCAGAATGGAAATGCTTCTTTTTCTTGATTCCTCCAAGAGGCTACCACATTCCAATTGTCTCTGTCAACCCATGTGCCTCTGTCAGCTTATGAATTGTCACTATCAACTGCTATGGAACTAAGCATCCGTTGAAGCTTTCATCCGTTGATGCTTTAGTGATATCCGTTGATGCTTTAACAGTTGAAGCTTTATCCGTTGATGCACTCATCCGTTGATGGATGTTATCCATTGAAGCTTTAGAGACATCCGTTGAAGCTTTGTTTCTCATCTGTTGAAGGCCTTTAATCTTTCAGTTGATACTACTTCATTTATACAAAATTATAAGGCATGAAATATTTACAATTAGCCCTCCTATTTGCATATCCACTAGTAGTCAACATGACTTATAATTTCCCACAACTTCTAAGAATTATAACTTAAATGCATAGACTGAAATGTTCTACAATACTAAACTTATTTCTAAGTAAAGCTACTTTATCAACGGATAGCCAAGATGGTCTTATCCGTTGAGGCTACAAACACTAGATTTCTACTTAAGTGTTTTGTTTAACTTATCATCAAACTAATTCACATATTCCTAGCAATCTCCCCTATTTATGTCTACTAGAATTGTAGGCATAAATTCAGGGTTAACTTGATGATAACAAAACACTTAACAGATATATGAGTTGAAATTAAGTAGAAATTCAAAAGTGCTGCAAAAGTGTATGTACTGAGATAGAATTGAAGATTTACAGTGTTTCCAAGGGTGCTCTTTTAGTCTGAGAAAATCATTTTCTTTTCCTTTGTTCCCTTGTTTTCTTCCCTAGCCTCCTGTCATTTTCCTCTACTTGGAATTGGAGTTGTCTGTAGAATTTAGCTTTATCTTCTTCACTGATGTCCAACTTAGATTGCATGTCCTTGAGAGTTTCATTACTGGCAATTTTAAGCTGGTCTTCAAGTCTGAAAAATCTTCTGACTCCTTTGTTGTCTCTGAACTCCATCAGCCAATGAGGTGATTTATGAATTGTGATTCCATGCTCAGGGATGAGTAATGTTCTAGGCAAGGAATTTAACTCCCACCAATTCTTCCCTATGCTGGCAATCTTGTTGAGAATCTCAGTTTTGGCAGTCCTTGTAAAGCCAGTATCCCTTTTGATAGCTGAGTAGACTCTAATCAAGGAAGAGTAGCCCTCATTTATAATTCTTTGTAGAGGCCAAGTCCTTTCCACATTTCCTTTATATTTGAACACTAGCCTTTCTGGTAGCTATTTGTAGGCACTTATTCCCCTTACTTCCTCCAGCTCATCCAGGAAGAGTTCAATATCTGTATGTTCTTTTATGTCACAAATGTGAACATACTCATCCTTTGAGGCTTGTGGCTTAGGCTTAGGTTTATGTTTTTGAGTGAATTTACTTGAGGTTAGGGGAGGTGTTGATTTGGATTTTCTTTTCAGTTTCTTTGGTGGTGGAGAGGTAGTTAGGAAGGTAGGCAATTTGATGGTGTCCCAATCAATAGGTTCCTCTTTAGGAATGATTGTTTCACCATGAATGTTTATACTGGAATCAGCCACAACAGGTTCAGGAATAGAAGGCGGTGGTTTAGATTTTGATTGGATTTCCTTAGTGTCATCTTTGCTCTTCCTTTTTGCCTTGACCTTCTTTCTGTTCCCTTTCTGTCATTCCTTTCTTTCCTCACTCTTTTCCTCCACACTCTCACCAACCATATTCCCCATGTCCACATTTATGCTTTCAGTCTTGTCTCCTTCACTCTTGTCTTCAATTTTCTTCTTTTCTTCAATTTGACTTGACTTTAGCTCTTTTTCAAGCTTTGCTTGTGCTCTTTTGTCATCCTTTAGCTTTTTAGCTTCTTCCTTTAGCCTCTTGGTCTCTTCCCTCTTGGCTATTGAGAATTTGGGATGTCCTTGCATCACACAAATGCTCTTTCCCTCTCTATAGATGATAGCCATATTCATTCTTTCCACTACATCCTTGGTCTCTTTGTGCTTTATAATGTTACCACCCAAAACTTTCTCTTCATCAGGCTTTGGAAGAGGAAAATCCACCTCTTTTAGTTGAGCAAATCTTAGAGGGTTCTTTGTAGAGTCCTTGTTGAATCTAGTGGTTGGCTTGAGTACCATAGGCTTCAGTTTCTTGAAAGAAGTTTCTCTAACCTTATTCCTCCTTACTGGCTTGTGCTCCATTGTGATTGGCTCAACTTTTGTGCTATGTTTCACAGATAAGGATTTTGTAGTTGAAGAGCCAAACACTTGTTGCATCCTTTCATCAATTTTTCTCCTTTGCTCTTTCACCTTCATCTCAGCTGCTGCTAGCTGGATTAGATCAATTCCATCAAGCTTTCCTTTGATTTGAAGTATTGGAGAAGTAGTGATGGCTGAAACTGATATTTGTATATGTGTAGATGGCTCCCCTTCCCCTTCCCCTTTATTCTCCCCCTTTTTGTTATCATCAAGGAGAGGGGTCAAGCCCTGTGCTTTAGTCAGTTGCATTAGAAGACTAGTCTGAGACTGCTGATTTTGAAGAATAGTGACCACAGAGTTTTCAATGGTTTGAACTCTTTCCTCCAATTTGGCCATCTTCTTTTCAGCATCTGATTCTCTTAACCCTTATGAATAGTGTTTTGCTGAATAAGAAAACTTTTCATGCCACACTATGTAGGGGTTCTTTTATTGATCTTCTGGGATATTATTAGTACTCTATGTGGTATATAAGTGTATGTAAATATCGCCAGAATCCAAATCCGAACACTTTGATTTTCCCGGAAATCCACCAGATATCGAAAGAATTGAGTATAAGGTAACAGAATAAAAAGGATTTAAATTCAAGGATTATAAGAGAGGATCATAAAAAGGAAAATAATGTATTGAGAAAGGTTAAGGAAACCTAAGTAATAAGATACCGGGTATGATCCCTCAAACGATAAACGAAAACGAAAGTTAAGCGAACCGTATAACAGATCAGCGGTCATTAGCCAAATAATTAAAAGCTAATCAAAGAGATTAGAGGGGATGATGTCATCAAACCAATGAGAAGAGGGCAAGTAAGGGATGATGACATAACAAGGTGACATAAGCATGACATAAAGGGGAAGGAGGTGTGGTTGATTTAAAACCACACAAAGTTCATGGTTAAAAAGGTAATTAACCAAAATCAAGCTAAAAACAACCAACCAACAACTCAGTCTCAGTAATAGTTCTTGCATGGTACCAAAGGGCATGGTTGAATCCAGCTTCTCAGAATTGTAGGACTTCAAGTCAGCTATATCCTTCTTGAGTTCATCCACACTTAGATTCTGTCTTACTTGTTGTAGCTTCATGAGATGTAGAGAATCTAGGTGGGCTTGAAGAATAGCCTTGGTACCAGCATTTGAAGTTTCCTGAATGGCCTTTTGGATAGACATGACTTGTTTGACTAAGGATATATTGAAATGCCCCGATGTAGACTCCTTTGTCAATGCCCATTCAGGTAATTCCGGAATAGAACTTGGGCCTTCAGCTCCCCCTAAGTTCATGCTTCCATCAAAAGAATCAGAGTCATCATCATTAGAATTTACCCCAAATTCTTCAGATGGCTCACCAGCTATAGAAGGCATCCTATTGATAGCAGCTTTATCCCTTTGTAGAGATTCTGAAGTATGTACTAGATTTAAAGTCTTTTCTGCCTCCTCATTGCCCTGAATAGCCAACAGTTGATAGGCTGACACATGATGAGTAAAAGTGTCAGCATCTAAGGAAATGTTATCAATTATAGCTTTGTAATGTTGCTAAAATTGTCTTTCCTTTTCAGCATCATCCACAATCATTGACTTACTAGCAATGGCTGGATCCACCCTTATACCTCCTGTACCTGCTTTTCTCTCAATTTCACTCTTTTCTTGCATCAGGGGCCCCCCTGGCTCACACTCCTCACACCCTCACATTCACCTACTAAGATGGTACTCCTCTCACTTTCTTTTGCCATGCTGGAAGAAATAGCATGCATATTTAGACTCTCAAGCTCTCCTTTTGCCTGGGAGCAACCCAACCTCTTACTCAAGTTTTCACTCCCTTCCCTCAATCCTAGAAGTGATTGTACAGTAAACATGTCTTCTACACTTGGAATTAATTCAGTTGTTTGTGTAGAGACCATCAACGGATAAGGAGTATCCGTTGAAGTTAAAACTGATGGTATCAACGGATAATTGCTGTGAAGCTTATCCGTTGAAGAACAACCACTTGTCAACGGATGAGGAATATCCGTTGAAGAAGGAAAAGAAGTAGAAATTGAAAGTGACATAATTGTTGAATCTGTGTGGATTGATTTTAATTTAGGTGACATAGATTCTTCAACTAAGTCTAAAAGAATTGGCTGATGATCCAACAAATCATCTAAAAGATGATGATCATCACTATTTGAGTGGGGCTCCTCCCTGAGTTGTAAAAAGGGAGAATCAGGAATTGATGTGAATATCATGTCCACATCCAGAGATGGTGATGGAGAATTTGGTTATTGATGTGTGTCAATTTTGAGAGAATGGGGCTGTGACTCCACATTTGTTGGAGTCACATCAAGCTGAATTTGAGAAGGCATAGATACAGGTGGTTGTATCTGTGCAGTGTGTGCACCCTGTATGGAAACTAGGGTTTTGACCCTTTTTCTTCTTGTGAAGGCTTTTACAGGTGAGTGTGTGGCTCCAGTGTCCTTCCCTCTTTTGTTCCGTGTCCCTGGTTGGGGACTATTTTCAATAGCTGCACCCTTTTGGGAGGATGCAACTAGGGATGAGTTTGAATCCTTTTCAACCACCACAGTCTTTTGAGAAACTGTGGCTTGGCTAGCTTGGGTACCACTCACCTCTCCTACCTTATTCTGGGGATTTTCTTGATGTTCACCCCTCCCCTCACCACTAACACCCTGTACACTCCCCTCAAGGTTCATGGTAGGTGTTACAACTGTTGTCTTTTGAGAGACAACAGAGGTGGCTTTCTTTGACTTGGTTTTTGAAGCTTTAGATTTGGTGGCCTTGGTAGGAATCTGTTGGGGCATTGACACAGATTCCATGGCCACACTTGAAGGAAAAGAAGTGAAGGGGTTGGAAGAAGTAAGAGTTGAAGAAGTATTTACCTCACTTACCTGAGGTGCATTCATGATTGGTAAGTATACCAGTGACACTTGACATTTGAGGTTAATTCTCAAAAGGTCTGCAAGGACCCTCTTCTCTTGTGCCCAACATTTGAGTTTATTACTCTCATTAGTTATGACCAAACCTTCTGCAACATGGTTAGCCAATAATATAAAGAATCTAGCACAGTAGATGTTATGAGGTCTATTAGCCTTGTTACCTAACCTAGTACCCAATTCTAGCATAACATAATTGCTAAAATTAAAATACCTATCAGAAACCAGCATATAGAGCATATTAACAAGAGATGAGGTTATTGCATCAAAATTACTAATTTTCCCAGAGAAAACCTTGATAAAGGCATCACCAAGAAAACTCCATTCTTTCCTAAGGCCTTTTCTCCTAATACTGCCTAAACTAGCAGAATCAAAGGAATAGCCTATGGAATCTAACATGCTAGATACATCATTATCAGTGTGTGGTGTCATGGCATTATTTTCAGGTAATTTAAAACAGGACTGTATATCATCATAGTTAATATAGTAATCCTTACCTTTGAGAGAGAAAGTGATGGTCATATCAGTGGGGTTGAACTCTGCAGTTGTTCACATTTCCTCAACTACCTCATAGTAAATCACTGGGGCTTCCAGCATTGCATAGCTTAGTTTGCAGTTTTTGATGAAGTCCATCATCTTGTGATAATCTGAGTGGGCTTCATTCTTTTCCACCAAAGCTACGAAATTGTTTTTCTCATAGACAAACCCAGATTGGGACATAATCTTTACTACTGGTGCCATTGTTGTGAGTAGAAGTTGCAGAGAAAGGTTGAGAGTTTTGGGAGAGAAAGAGAGTAAAAGCTTTTAAAATTGCAAGAAAGCGTAAAGTGAAAATAAGAATTCAAAGGGGCTTTTATACTTTCTCAAATTAAAACATAAAGAGAATGATTAAACAATATTTTTAAGTGAATTACAGCCGTTTGAGAATAATAAAAAAAATTGTAAGTATTCTAAAACTGCCTTTAATACAAATACATACAACTGTGTATATATGTATGTATCAACGATTAAGTAAATAGAATCAACGGCTGCGACTCACTCAAAATGACTGATGTGACACTTCAACGGATGAGGTAAACAGTTATCCGTTGAAGATTAGCACAATTTTATCCGTTGAAGGATAAAATTACCAGAAATGTATTTGTCTTTCAACAGATAATGGACATCCGTTGATAGAACAATTTTGGCTTTCAACGGATAGGGAATATCCATTGATAGAATAAACTTTACTAAAAGCCAACTTTTTCTTGCAACAAATTCATTTCAGGCTACAAAACAAATTACAATTAGAACATGAATTTAGGAATAATTAAGCATACCTAGCTCACTTACTAATCTTATGAATGTTGATTCATCAAGTGGCTTGGTGAATATGTCTGCAATTTGTTTTTCACTGGGAACAAAATAAAGTTCCACTGTACCATTCATCACATGTTCCCTTATGAAGTGGTACTTGATGTCAATGTGCTTGGTTCTTGAATGCTGGACTGGATTTTCAGTAATGGCAATGGCACTTGTGTTGTCACAGAATATTGGTATTTTGTCAACATTTAGCCCATAGTCAAATAGTTGATTCCTCATCCATAATATCTGTGCATGGCAACTACCAGCAGCAATGTACTCAGCCTCAGCTGTTGATGTAGAAACATATTTTTGCTTCTTACTGAACCATGACACAAGCTTATTCCCTAGAAATTGATAGGTGCCAGTTGTACTTTTCCTGTCTATTTTGCAACCTGCATAATCTGCATCTGAGTAGCCAATTAGATCAAAACCAGACTCTCTAGGGTACCAAATTCCTAGATTTAGAGTCCCTTTGAGATATCTGAAAATTCTTTTAATAACAACTAAGTGAGATTCTCTAGGATCAACTTGGAATCTAGTACAAAGATATGTAGAAAACATTATATCAGGTCTACTAGCAGTTAAATATAGAAGTGAACCAACCATGCCTCTATAGCTTGTACTGTCTACAGACTTTTCAGCCTTGTTTAATTCAAGCTTGGTGGCAGTGGCCATGGGAGTTTTTGCAGATGAACATTCTATTAAGTCAAACTTCTTTAAAAGATCATAAATATATTTAGTTTGACTAATGAAAATTCCACCACTAACTTGTTTAACTTGTAAACCAAGAAAATAAGTTAGCTCTCCCATCATGCTCATTTCATATTTACTTTGCATTAACTTAGCAAACTTTTTACAAAGTTTATCATCTGTAGGGCCAAATATAATATCATCTACATAAATTTGAACAAGTATTGTAGAGTCATTAACATTTCTAAAGAAAAGAGTTTTGTCAACAGTTCCTCTTGTGAAGTAATTATCTTGGAGAAATTTTGACAAAGTCTCATACCAGGCTCTAGGTGCTTGCTTTAGTCCATAGAGTGCTTTCAACAGATAGTACACATGGTCTGGAAAATTTGGATCTTCAAACCCTGGAGGTTGACTCACATAAACTTCTTCCTCCAATTCTCCATTCAGAAATGCACTCTTGACATCCATTTGATAGACTTTGAAATTGACATGGGCTGCATAGGATAGAAAAATTCTGATGGCTTC
Organism: Apium graveolens; assembly: GCF_009905375.1. Taxonomy (NCBI): domain Eukaryota; kingdom Viridiplantae; phylum Streptophyta; class Magnoliopsida; order Apiales; family Apiaceae; genus Apium; species Apium graveolens. Next base: position 89,347,857 of record NC_133649.1, read on the forward strand.
AAGTCTTGCAACAGGAGCAAATGTCTCATCAAAATCTATTCCCTCTTGTTGAGAGTAGCCGTTGGCAACGAATCTAGCTTTATTCCTTATGACAATGCCATTTTCATCCATCTTGTTTCTGAATACCCATTTTTTTTAATAGAACTTTTGTTCTTTGGCTTGGGTACTAGCTTCCATACTTTGTTCCTCTCAAATTGGTTTAGCTCCTCTTGCATTGCTAAAATCCAATATGGATCCAATAGATCTTCTTCCACTCTCCTAGGTTCCTCCTATGATAGAAAACTACTGTATAGACATTCATCTTGAGTAGCCCTTCTAGTTTGCACCTTAGATGTTGCATCACCAATTATTAGTTCAAACGGATGATTCTTGGTCCATTTCCTTTGAGGTGGTAGATTAGCTCTAGATGAGGTTGCCTCAGTATTGTCATGATGTGAGATAGAGTGTTGATTGGTTGAAACTCCCCCTGAGTTAGTGGTCCTTTGTAAGGAACTGGGAGTTCTATCAACTGATGATGTAAATTGATTATCCGTTGATGAACTATGATCAACGGATGCTCCGTTATGTACTTCAATGGATGATGTACTTTGTCTTTCAACGGATGCTCCATTACTTCTATCAACGGATGCTGAATTATGACTTTCAACTGATGCAGCATTTTGTGCATTATCCAAAGGCAGATTTTGAATCCTTTTTGAAGTGTCTTCTCCATCATTCTCATCTTCACTATCATAACAATATATCTCAATGTTGTCAAATTTGAGTCCTTCATGATGTCCCTCATCTGTTAGTCCATCAATCTTTTTATCATCAAACACAACATGCACAGATTCCATAACAATGTTGGTTCTTAGAATGTAGACCCAGATGATTTTCCAGCAGAATAACCAACAAAGATCCCTTCATCAGCCTTTGCATTAAACTTTCCTTTAGTGATCAGGTTGGTTCCTTAGAATGTAACATTTGCAGCCAAAGACATGAAGGAAGTTTAAGGTTGGTTTTCTTCTCTTGAACAATTGATAAGGAGTCATGCCTTTTGCCTGATTGATTAGAGAAATATTCTGAGTGTCACATGCACAGTTAACAGCCTCAGCCCAAAAGTATGTTGGGAGTTTTGACTCTTCAAGCATTGTTCTTGCAACTTCAATTAGTGATCTGTTCTTCCTTTCCACCACACCATTCTGTTGTGGAGTCCTTGGAGCTGAGAACTCATGCATGATCCCATTTTCTTCACATAACAGCCTCATGGTTGAATTCCTGAACTCAGTTCCATTGTCACTCCTGATATTCCTTACTTTGAAATCTGGATGATTGTTGACTTGCTTGATATGATTGATAATGATTTCACTAGCTTCATCTTTTGTTCCAAGAAAATTGGTCCATGAAAACTTTGAGAAATCATCTACAATCACTAGGCAATATCTTTTCCTTGAAATTGACAATACATTGACTGGTCCAAAAAGATCCATGTGTAGCAGTTGTAATGGTTCATCAATTGCTGATTCAAGCTTCTTACTGAATGATGCTCTCTTTTGCTTTCCTTTCTGACAAGCATAACACAGTCCATCCCTTGAGAATTCCACTAGAGGCATTCCTCTAACTAAGTCCTTTTGACTAGATCATTCATTGTTTTGAAATTCATATGGGACAGCTTCTTGTGCCATAGCCAACTTTCATCTTGACTTGCTTTGCTGAAAAGACAAGTAATTGATTCTGCATCTGTAGAGTTAAAGTCAGCCAAGTACACATTCCCTTTTCTAAGTCCAGTTAGAACCACTTTGTTGTCCTTTTTACCGGTGACAATCAGGCTTCAGAATTGAAGGAAACAGTATTCCCTCTGTCACAGAGTTGACTAATGCTCAATAGATTGTGTTTGAGACCATCAACTAATGCAACTTCATCAATGATGACATTTTCTTTTGAAATCAAGCCATATCCCATAGTGAACCCTTTGCTATCATCTTCAAAGGTAATGCTAGGGCCAACTCTCTCCTTGAACTCTGTGAGCAGGGTGAAATCTCCTGTCATGTACCTTGAACAACCACTGTCCAAGTACCATAGATTCCTTCTTTTTCCCTGCACAAAACAAAATCAAATCAAGTTGATTTTGGTACCCAAGTTTCCTTGGGTCCAGCCTTGTTAGTCTTTTTCCTAGACTTCACACTTCCTGCACCTTTTGACTTAGGTAACTTTGAGTCAACCTTGATCTCAGATGTAGTTGGTTGAAGTGAAGGGTTAGTCACAGAATCATTTAGCACATTTGATTGAATTTGATAAGGCATAGATTATGCAAACATATTATTCCACATAGGCATGTTGTATGACATTTGAGGTATACTAAATGCATCAAAATAAGGATTATTAACATATGGCATGTTTACAAAATGTGCATGTGAATTCTGTTGAGACATAACAGGCATAGCATGCAGTGGTGACATAGACATGTTAGGCATGGAAGGAGTTAAAGGCATGGGAGCATTCTTAACAGATTTGCAGTTAGTAGATAGATGATTAACACTACTACAATGCACACAACTTTTTCTAGGAGCATACTTATCAGGTGTGTAATTGTTGTGTTTGTTAATCCCTACCTTCCCATTTCTATTAGATTTTCTTTTAGTTTCCTTTTTATCCTCAACCAACTTAAGCCTATTTTTCAACTGATCTAAAGTCATGTGTCCTATATTCACCTTACTGGCATCTTTGGATGTGCTAGCTTCTTCTTTGATAAAGTTCTTGGAAGTTGAACCAAACTTCTTACTGAGATTTTTCAAATTATTCCTTTTAGAATCATTTGCCTGTTTCAATTGATGAGCCTTCACCGAATGCTCCTTTTCTTCCTTCAACGGATGACTTTCATCATCCGTTGACAGTCCATCAATTAACTCTATTTCCTTTTTGTTTTTCTTCCAGGCATTCTCACAGAGTGATTCAATTCCTTGAACCTTGACAATTTGAGCACTAACATCCCTAGATGTTTTCCAGGCCTTGATTACCTCTTGCTCACGTTCTAGTTATCTGGAAAGAACTTCTACTTTCTTAACAGACTCTTCTAGTTCACTCTCAACAGATAAGCATTTAATTTTAATCTTTTCAAGCTCAATTACCTTACCCTCTAACACAACATTCCTATCACTTAAAAAAAAATTATTCTCTTTAATTCTTGTGTTCTCTTTAGCCAGTGATTTAAGGGAAACACGTAAATGATATAATTCATTGGATATATCATTTATAGCTTCATTGCATTCATTTTTAGAAAGCTGAGAGAGGTCAGTAGTAATTACCTGGTTGCTTGATGAATTAGTTTCATTTTCATCAGAATTAGCCATCAGGGCTAAGTTGACATATTCCATATCATCATCTTCATTGGCTCCATCAGCTGCCCAGTCATTTTCCTGAGTCAGAAAAGCCCTTTCCTTTTGTTTGAGCAATTCGAAAAATTTCTTTTTGTAATCCACTTGCTCAAATTTCTTCTTTTCAGAAGTTGGCTTTCTGCACTCACTTGCAAAGTGTCCACTTATGCCACAGTTATAACACCTGAACTTAGATTTGTCCACCATGTTCTTGTTTGGCTTAGTGGCTCTAATGTTCTTCTTGAATTTCATCTTTGCAAACCTTCTGGACAGAAAAGCCAGTGTTCATCAATATCATCAGAGTCATCTTGACTGGAATTGTCTTCAACCTCAGCAGCTTGCTCCTTTCCCTTGCTTGATTCTGATTTGCTTGTGCCAGTTTTGAGACTTGGCATTGTCTTTTCTTCATTCCTGGCTTCAATTCTCTCATTGTCAGCTACAAGTGCAACTGATCCACCTTTTCTCTTTCCCTTCTCCAACAGGTCATCTTGCTCTATCTCAAGTTCATAGGTCTTCAAAATTCCATATAATCTTTCAAGTGTGAAGTCCTTATAATCTTGAGAATTCCTTAGTGAAACAGTCATAGGCTTCCATTCCTTTGGTAGAGACCTCAGAAATTTTAGGTTGGAGTCCTTGACTTGGTACACTCTGCCATACAGCTTCAATCCATTCAACAGTTTCTGAAATCTATTGAAGGTATCATTCAATGATTCTCCTTCTTCAGAATGAAAATATTCATATTGTTGAATGAAAAGCTGCATTTTATTTTCTCTAACTTGTTCAGTACCTTCACAGATAAGTTGCACAGTATCCCAAATTTCCTTAGCAGTTTGGCTATTAATGACATTATCAAACATATCTTTGTCTAGGCCATTAAACAGAATGTTCATGGCCTTCTTGTCCTTGTGAACCTCTTCAATATCTTCATCAGTCCATTCTGCTTTTGGCTTGGGAATAGACTGTCCAACAGCAACTGTGGCAGTGGCAGCTGTGGCCACTTTGTGAGGGATGTGAGGACCATTTTCAATGCAGTTGATGTAGCTTTCATCTTGAGAGAGAAGATGTAGATGCATCTTCACTTTCCAGTGATGATAATTATCTCTTTCCAGGATTGGAATCTTCACTCCAATATCCTTCTTACTCATGATGTTAGTTGAATAGATCTTTAAACTCTTTGTATGTCAAGAGCTTGCTCTGATACCAATTGTTATTCCCAAGGAACTAACAATGAAATTTACAGAAGGGGGGTTGAATGTAAATCTCAAAACTTTTTCAAGTTTTGAGCAGTTTATAAAGCAAAGTGTTATGATGAACAGATGCGTGTGAATTGCTTTGAGCAGGTGCAGACAGATGTATATTCAAGACACAAATGTAAAGAACATAAAGGCTTCAAAAACTTTTCTGGTGGATTTGTTGTTCCACCATAGATGTGTATTTCAGAAAATCTGTGATATAAAGATTGATCACAGCTGCTTCCTAGTACAAACTAGATGATTTTCTCTCTAAGTTTTTCTAAACAGCTCTGGAAAATTCACACCTAATTACTAGCTGCTACTTGGTTTATATATTACCAAGTTTACAAGTGAAGACAAAGATAAAATACAATTATAAAATAGTTCTTCACATGTTTCTTCTTCATTTCTCTATCCAATGCAATCTAAGATAATCTGTGAATCTTTGAATACTTCCTTGTTTGCACCAGAATGGAAATGCTGCTTTTTCTTGATTCCTCCAAGAGGCTACGACATTCCAATTATCTCTGTCAATCCATGTGCCTCTGTCAGCTTATGAATTGTCACTATCAACTGCTATGGAACTAAGCATCCATTGAAGCTTTCATCCGTTGATGGCTTTATCCGTTGATGCTTTAGTGATATCCGTTGATGCTTTAACAGTTGAAGCTTTATCCGTTGATGCACTCATCCGTTGATGGATGTTATCCGTTGAAGCTTTAGAGACATCCGTTGAAGCTTTGTTTCTCATCAGTTGAAGGCCTTTAATCTATCAGTTGATACTACTTCATTTATACAAAATTACAAGGCATGAAATATTTATAAATAGCCCTCCTACTTGCATATCCACTAGTAGTCAACATGACTTATAATTTCCCACAACTTCTAAGAATTATAACTTAAATACAGAGACTGAAATGTGCTACAATACTAAACATATTTCTAAGTAAAGCTACTTCCATCAACGGATAGCCAAGATGGTCTTATCCGTTGAGGCTACAAACTACTAGATTTCTACTTAAGTGTTTTATTTAACTTATCATCAAACTAATACACATATTCCTAACAATAAGTTCATAAGGATGTATATTTGTTATTATGCTCTAAAAAGTGGTTGGAAAGAGGTTTTCATGCCAATATTAGGACTGGATGGTTGCTTCCTCAAAACTGTCACAGGGGGTCAACTGTTGTCTGCAGTTGGGAGAGACGACAAAAACGCAATAGTTTCCATTGGCATATGCTGTGGTGGAGAATTAAAATGTTGATTCCTGGAGATGGTTCTTAGACTTGGTTAAGGATGATTTGGAGTTAGGTGATGGAGGTGGATACACAATATTATCCGGTCAACAGAAGGTATGCAATTGAACATGTCAAATATTTTGCGCAGTTTTTACATATTTTTACCTTGTATATTTTTTAATTATTCTCAAGGTCTAGAAAATGATGTTAAGGGTATTATCTATGGTTGAACATAGGTTTTGCACACGACATCTCCACATAAATTTCAGGAAAGAGTAATATACTAATTTTTTTTGAGAATACTGATTTAATGTTTGTTTCCAGTTATATCATCATGTGTTTAATGTGCAGGTATCCATCTGACATGTTAAAGAGATTATTTTGGTCAGCAGCCTGTTCAACTCATCCAATGGCATTTAACAGAGCAGTGAAGTAACTTGCAAAGAGTTCCAAAGGTGGACATGAGGACCTGAGTAAGCTAGATCCTAAATGTTGGTCAAAAGCTTGTTTTAAAGAATTTTCGAAGGCTGACAATGTTGAAAATAACATGTCAGAGTGTTTCAATGTATGGATTATTACTGAAAGATAAATTCACCTTATTTGTTGTAATTATATTTTTTTCCATTTAGTATAAGTGAGAATGCTAATAGATTTTATACCCTAGGTATATGCCTATCTTGACCATGTTTCAAGAAGTTCACTTCAAATAATGAAGAGGATGGTGTAGAAAAGGAAATAGGTTATGAGTAATACTGGTATGATCTTGTGTCTAGTAATTAAAAAGAAATTATACGTTGCTATAACTGCATCTAGAGAATGGAAAACCTGTTGGGATGGTCAAAGAAAATTCCAGGTGAAGTCAGACAAACAAGTTGTAACTGTTGACTTGGTTAAGGATTCATGTGATTGTAGGGTTTATAATTTGACTGGAATTCCATGTCCACACATAATAGCAGCCATCCACGACAGACGAGAACAACCTATAGACTATGTATCTCATTATTACAAAAAGATATGTACTTGAAGGCTTATAAGTATTCACCTGAAGCCATTAAAGGGGAAGAGTACTGAGAGGTGCAGTCTACAGAACCATTACTCCCACCTGACATGCCTAAAAAATTGAAAGGCCGGCCAAAAAGCTTAGAAGAAAAGAGGGATGGGAAGGAGGCAGAGGTAGTCAAGCTGGAAATGTATCTCAAATCACTTCAAGAATTGGGTTTAATCCTAGTAAAATGTGCACTGTAGCAAATATAGTGGAGCTAGATATAGGAGGACTACATGCAAAGTCAATGTTACCACTACCAATACCGATGACAGAGAGAGGGCTGATACTTTCAATCCTGATCCAAGGGAGATACCAAGTGAAGAAGCACCTGAAAAATCAAGTGAAAAAGCACTAGAGAAAGCAAATGCACCAGAGAAAGCAAATGCTCCAAAGATGAAAAGAAGACCAAAATTTCGTATTAAGAGAGCACAAGGAATTGTCATTAGAGAACCTGTTGACATAATTATGACAACTCAGGCATCACAAACACCTGTTGTAAAGAACAAGGGCAAACAAGTGATTTCTTAAAATAAAAGCAAGGAAAAACCTTACTGCTTATCTGGTGATGATGGTGAAAAACTGGTGGCTAATCTAAATGGTCGCATGTCCCGTTATGCTTGGGGGGGGGGTTAGACGTGAGGATTAGAAGGAAGTATGAGCACAAGGAATGTACCACTGCTATGCAAGTAAGGTCTGATGGAGTGTAGCCAAGGAGGCCATCAAGGTCTTCTTTTTTGCAACCAAGGAGGCAAGCAATTTATTTTGAAGTCCAACCCAGAAGGAGTAGAAGACTTGCTATGGTAGGCAAGTTCACATTCAAGAACACCAAATAAACTACTCTTCAACTTAATGAGGACTAAGATCTAGTTTATCTATCTATTAATACTTTTATGCATTAATTATCAAATCATGAGCTACATGCGTAGTTGACAATCACCCTTTTGCTTTTGAAGATGTATTTTGGATATCAAACAATAATTATGTAATTCTCGCTTTTAAAGTAAATATTATGCTTATCCTTCCTTCTCATTACATAACATTGATCATTGAAATAAAATAAGATAGCATTACAAATTTCATCTTAACAGAACTCTTAAACTAATAAAATGTCTTTTTCATGAAAATCATACTAACTAAACTTACAAAAATCACAGAGAAGATCATGAACTACCTTTTTTTAAGCTTAGCCTTCATTGCTTTCCTAGACAGCTTGTCCTTAACAATGTGTAATCTTTTTTCTACAAGAGATTTTTTCGCGATAATTCTCCAATAACATCCTTAGCTTTCCCACCAAATTCAGGATCAATCCAATCAAAGTAGTCACACCCATCAATATCCTATATAAAAAAATTAGTTAGCTTGTATAAGTACATATGATAACAACTATGAACAGAAATAGTGAGTATGATTACCTTCGTATTAGAACAAACAATAAATCTTCTACCAGGATTTCTGACAATCCAAGACATCCTTTGCCTAACCCTTTTCCCGTACCAACACACCTTATGATCTGTAACGCCCCCAAATCTGGGGTCAGGAACCTGGGTTTCCACACCATCCTTCACTCACATGTAACCTGTATAGATTCAATAATCCAACAGACCCCAATCTCATGCACACACACACACACAAGTTATAGCCTTAGAAACAATGTACAAAATGTAATCTTCTTTTATTACACTCAAATGTACTTTACAGGATCTCAAAAAATTATTAATAACCTCTACATGAAGTTATAATAATTACGACGGATATCTTATACATATCTGATACTCTTGCCCACCTGAGACAAAGCTGCCAGGGATTCTCCCCATGACTACAAGTGACTAAATCCCACACTGGCATACTGGTTATCTGTTGTGTTGTGTCATTTAAAATAAATCAAGAGTGAGCTATAATGCCCAACATAATAATGTACAGTATGAAATGACTGTAATGATAAACTCACGTAAAACATCTTATAAGATAATTACATTTTATTCGAACATAGTTTTCCTTGGTGATACACACCTTCTTATGAAAATAATCCTTTAGTGGATTTTATTATCCTGCGAATACCTTAAAAGTAAACCCAACACCTAGGCTTGGGTTACGGTATTACATCACAATTCCAATTGGAAGAATAGGACACTCATTGGACCCACCGCATACGATGATCAGTCGTACTACGATAATAGTAACCTTTTCTACTAGTAAAAGGACGACACCTTCATATCTCGGTTATCACCCTTGCCACATACGGGCTATGTGTCCTCATTTCGGGTATACACACACTTCGCAGGTCCTTAGGTACATATACTACCGTCTCTTACGGTACCAGTAGTCTATCCAATACACGAAGTACTTGGATCCTACCCCTCCTTTGGCCTTTAGGAAATCCTATCATATCTCGAGAAGTCGAACCATATCGAAGTTCCCCCAAGCATTTTGCTTGTTGATAGAAACAACTTGATTTATTAGTGTATATATGTGTATATGTATACGTACTTCCGAGTTTTTCGGAGGAAGTACTAAGGATGTGAGTTGACCGTTGTCAACAGATACTTAATAAGGGGGGAGTTTCTCTTTGAAACTATATTCAAAATATCTAAAAATAGGTCGAGATGATATTTTCCACGATCCGAAATTATTCGAATGATTTTTCGAAAATCAGAAAGTATTGTAAATCAGGTTCTATGATTTTTAAATCATAAATAAATCCTTTAATAAATAATAAATAATTAAATATTAATCGGTAAATAATTAAACCTCGAATGAGTTTACATGAAAAGAATATTTAAATAATATTCCTCAATTAATTTACGTTTATGTAATATAATAATCTTTAATATTTAATCGAGTCTGAAATAAATATTCACCGGAGAATACTTCTCCCATAATAAATGAATAGTAAATAGATATTTATTATTCGAACGATAAAGTGTAGTTGAGGGAATACGATCTTTGGAAATCGTTTTAATAAAAGTTTGAGGTGTTTAGTATTTCGTAAATGGACGTTGAGTCCCTTGAAATGTAACTACTGTGGACCTTAATCGTCCTATAAATATCACCGGAATGATTCCCTGGTTTTTATTTTATAAAAAAAAAACTGACCGACTCTCGGTCTTACAACTTATACATCACACTCTACTATAGCGCTAATATTCTTAAATAAAGCATCTCCGGAATACTTCCGGGTTTTCATCAATTTTTACTGACCGATCCTCGGTCTAAAATATATACACGCCACGTTACTCGCTAGCGTTAACATTCTCAATTATAAACTCCTCCGGGATACTTCCGGGTTTTTATAAGCTTACACCGACCGACTCTCGGTCTAAATATAACATTTCGAACTCTGTATGAACATATACTAGAAATTATCAACAATTGAGTAATGTAATACATCTCAAACTTTGTAAAACAGTTTAAAGCAATCTCATGCATATATCACAGTTTTATAAAATATTCACAACGCAACAGTTCTTAAAAGGCAGGGTTTGAAAACTTGCCTGTGTATCTCGAGGTGGAGGATGCTTGTAACACCCCCAGATCCGGGGTCGGGGATCCGGGTCGTCATGGTCTTTCTTTCCACAATATCACTTAACTTAATTAATAATAAATAACCTCATGCTGTGACCCCACACTAACACACACCACAACACGTTATAGTCTCAGAGATGAAATTGAAATAAGTACAAGTCCTTGAATCCACAATTTAAAAGTTATTACAACCCAAAATGATTACTTGATAAGTTTACAGTTAATTGCCATTATCTGTCACAAGTTATAATTATACATAATTGATTCCCAAAAGTAGAATGACTGATCTAAAAATAGATCTACCTCTGCAGCTATAGCAGCTACGATATCAACGGGAAGACGCATGACGCTTCCCACGCGCTTGCGCTGGGTCTGCTTGAGTCTGGCCATCTTTCCTAACTGTTGTTGTGTGATGAAGAAATGAAGCAAGAGTGAGCATTACAGCTCGCAAGATAATATATAGTGTAAACAATAATGCAAGTATCTAAATAAATAACTTACTGGAAACCTTTATCAAGTGTAAGGTAATTACTTACTGGATATAAGCTTAAAGGAAGATGAAGTTACTAATTACTTCACTATACTATACTAATGTCTAGAATGAGATCCCAGATTCGATTTTCGATATCGAGGGAGTTTCAAAGGTGATTGTGTATAAGCTCAAGGAAGAGCCTGGGTCCATAGAATGATGGACGGAATAGCAAAAAAATATTTAGGCATGTGAAATACGATGCTATAATACTTGATGTTGATATAAATACATATATGTTTTGTTCTCCTATGACAAACCTCTATAGTTCAGAGGTAGATTCCAAACCAGATATTTTATGGCAATAAAATTTTTACGAATATACAATTCTCTTCAGTTCGTTCTTTTCTCTTCTTTTCATTTCATGTAAGCTGAGAAGAACAACCCTTCCAGAAGGGGAGGTATTTCCGAATGACTATCTATCTGTGTGATAGAAGCCTAGTAGGATACCATTTATTATTTAATTGCTTGTCAAGTACTAAAGGTTGGCCACCTTCTGTACTAACTATGCGATATAACAAGTGTTCATGATCATAGTGATCTCTCAACAAATTCCTTTACTTCTATATGATTGATCAAGCTTCCAAAAATAGAAACAGCTGAAAAAGGAGTAGTAAAGTTATGGTGGTATTCGGAATAGAAACACATTCGTGATACTAAGGTTGACGTGGTTATTAAAAGGTTATAGAACGCTAACGAGCAAAAGTATAACCAGTATAATATTAGGAACGAAAGGTAGTAGCGATTACGAACTGGAAAAGAATGGGTATTGAGAAGCAAAAGCTCTAAAGGCTAAAAGCTATAATAAGAGTCTGTGCAATAGACTTGAAAGAATTTGGAATGATCACTTAACACGGATTGAGTTTTCTTACGACAATAGATCATATGTCAGTATTGAGATATCACCTTATGAGATCCTTGAGGGAAGACAATATCGATCTCTCTTATGTTAGGATGAAGTTGTAGAGCGCAAAATGCTCGGACCAGCAGTGGTCCAAAGGACCAAGGATATGATAGATCTAATCAGAGGACGGCTGGTAGTAGCCCAAGATGGACATGATACATATGTTGATTTGACATGAAAGGACAAGGAATAGGAAGTAGGGGACCTAGTAATGTTATAGGTATTCCCTCGGAAAGGATTGATGAGATTCGGAAAGAAAGAAAAGCTAAGTCCACAATTTGTCGGACCCTTGGATATATTAAAACATATTAGGAAGTTAGCATATGAGCTAGCCCTACCCCCAAACATGTAGCAAGTCATGACGTGTGTTAGGTCACACTTTCACTGTAGAGGGGGTGAATACAGTGTTTATTATAATCAAATCAAACTTCAAGAACTTATGTAACAGAAAACAAACTTTATTGAAACAATAAACTCTGTTACAATCTGGAACTGTTATCTCTCAGTGATGAACAAAATATCACGAGAGCTGCTAGGGTTAAGTAAATAATATTCTCGATTATGATAACACTTATAGTGTAAACCCTATGTCTGTGTTTATATATTACACAGTTACAAGATAATCGCTAATTGATATGGAATATAATTCTGCTTCCTAATATATATCAATCAGATATCTTTTATTCCAAGTATTCCATTCTTTAAGGAATTCCTTCTTCATGCATATCTCTTCTTATGTTTATCTTGATCTTCTTAACTTTAATCAGCTGCTGTCCTTATCTGATCGTCCTTCAGCACTTAAGTTCTGATATCTATCTCCTGATGCTTATCTCCTGATAACATAAGTACTGATATCTCTTAAGTCCTGACGTCCAGTATAAGTACTGATCAGTTAAGTACTGATTTGTCCTGTTCAAATAAGATCTGAAATCTAAACATAAAACATATTAGCCATGACATTATCAAATATATCTAACAATCTCCCCCAACTTGTAAATTAGCAAAATATACAAGTTTAACAGATATTTGATGATGTCAAAAACATTAAGTACAAATGCATGAGAATTAGACAAGATAACTACAACTTACAGTCCTTAAAGCTTTTACCAATTCAACTTCTGATAACAACTTTAGTCTGTATACACATCAGAATTTAAGCAGTTGTAGATCTTCAACTTGGCTTCATCATTTTCTGATCTCTCTGATGTCAGAAGTTGTTCTGAGATAATTCTTCAACAAACATTTCTCAGCATATCTGAGTTCATCAATCATTCTCCGTTTGACATCTTTAAGCTCTGCAGTATCTTCACCAGTCTGAAATATTACAGCTCTGAGATCATTAATCTTTGCTTTTCTCAACTCCTGATCTAGTCTTATGACATAGGCTTTGTCAGACTCTAGATTAAACTCAAGCCCCTTAATACCAAGATATGTTCTGATCTGTGCAGTATTAGGCTTCATATCAACAATATCACCATTGTGATTTCTGTACTTTAGAACATATATGCTGTCAGACTTAACAGAATAAAGTCTTTTCTGTCTCTGAATCTGTTCTTTCAAATAGTTTGCAGCAGTCCCTGTCAATCTGTCATCCACTTGAAGTAAGAATAATACATGCTTCAATTCTTCAAAATACTTCAATGGAATGGCATTTTGTCTTATATGATATACCCTACCATCTGTCATGAAATACAACAAGATGTGTTCCTTCAAGTAGGTATGGTAAACCATTTGTACAGATTCCAGTTGATTCAATCTTTCAGGAGTTGCTCCAATACCTGGTTCACTCAAGGAAGTTGGATCATTGGTAGTGTTGTGTACTCTTCTTTCATCAGCACTTCCCAATCCAGTTTTATCTCTTGCTTCCTTTCCAGTAACTACTCTAGCTTCAAAACGACTTGCAGTAGTCTTCAAAGGTTGAGTTTGTTTTGCTTTAGTGAATCCTGGTAGGAGTGTTTTTGATCTTCCTTCTGATATCAAGTTAACTTGAGCTGTGTCAGAGGTTACTTGCTTCTTTTGAATATCAGAATTTTTAATTTCTTGACTCTGAACAACTTGAGCCATGTCAGAGGTTGTTTTAAGAACTTTTCTTGAAGTCAGAGCAAGATTATCTTTGTCATCAGTAATTTCTTCATCAACAGGAGGTACATAAACTTTAACAGGTTCACCAACCTTTTCTTTACCCTTGGATCTTGGATCTATCTTTGGTTGTGATTTAGCAAATGTTGCTTCAGTTTGTGCCTTTTCTTTAATCACAATACCTTTCAGTTTTGGAAGTGACTTTTTACCAGAAGCTTCAGATTTAGATGTGGCTTTCTTTGATTTAAGTCTAGCTTCTTCTTCCTTTAAACTTTCCAAGTCCATTCCTGGATTTTCTTGAAGAAATAACTGTCTTGACATTTCTTCATCAAGATCTAGAAGTTCATCAGAATTTATTCTTTTACCAGTATCAGAACTTATTCTCTTCCCAGTATCAGAACTTATCCTGTGACTTGCAAATTCAGCATTTCTTGATGAGAATCTTTTACCTTGACTATGACCTCCACCCATTCCAGAGTTTCCTTGGTCATCTTTTTCATCATCCTTTCCTTGCAGTGTCTTGTCATCCTTGCATTTGGACTTAATTACTTTCTCCCCCTTTTTGGCATCAGCAGGAAGTAGAAGAGAGATAAGCAATTCCACTGAAGATTGGATTTCAGTCAATTGTGATTGCTGAGAAGCTTGATTTTGCAGAATTTGATCAATCTGTGCTTGTTGACTATCTTGAGTCTTCTCAATATAAGCAATCCTGTCAATAGAAGGTTGAACGAACTTTTTCTTATCAAGTTTCCAAACTTGTTCCTGCTTGATAAAGTTCTCCTGAATCTTGTGTATTTCTGCATGAGTAGTTGAATGAAGACCTAGTAGATGTTTAGTACTCAATGCAGTGACACGAAGCTGGGTTTTGAAATCATCAGAATTTAACATTTCATCAGCTTTAGTCAAGTGCTCAGTAAGATGTAACGCAGATGGAATACATGAAACTGAGTTCCATTCCTTAGTCCACTCCTGTCCTGCAGGAGTTTCACTCCAAGGCACTGGTGGTTCCTCTGTAACAAACTTCTTTACTAGTTCAGACTTAGAAAGAGGAATATGTCCTGAAGGACCTGCTGCATCAGTATCTGCAGTTGGAGCAGCATCACCAGTATCTCCAGCATGTGCAGCATCAGAACTTATAGAATCAGTATCATCTGATATAATAGCAGTGTGAGTAGCAATGGAGACTTCAGCATCCTCTAATTGCTGATCTGATGCTAAGTTCTGATCAACAGCCATATCCTGATGCTCACCTAAAGTATGATCATCAGTGTCTAGATGCAGAGAAGGTGACTTAGATAATTCCGGAGTTTGAATAGCATCAGTAACAGGTGTTGGCAAAAGATTTGTTGCTGTTGGAGCTTCTAAGAAAATTACTCCAGGCACAACTAAGTGTTGATCAGCATTATCAGCACTTGTGCCTTGATTACCAAGAGACACAGAAGGGGAATTAGCCTTGTCAGATACTGTTTCCTGTGATGGAGTGGATGGAGAAGAAGTAACTGGATCAAAGTCTTTTTCTTGTGAGATCAGAGATTCATGATCCCCTTCCTTAGCTGCTTCCTCCTCATCATCTGAAACTGGCCTTTGTGCCCTCTGTTTCTTGTATTTCTTGGTTGATTTGGATTCTTTTGGAGTTTCAGGAACAATCATTCGTCTAAGCCTTTTGAGAAGCTTAGAACTCCCAATATCAGAATCCTTCTGAGAAGTTGCTTTCTCAGCTTCATTTACCACAGGTTCTGAAGAAAGAATCTGTTCTTCAGAATCTGATTCATCTCTCAAAGTAATCCTCCTCTTCTTCTGAGGTGTTTGAGAAACAGTCTTTGTTCTCTTTGACTTAGAAGATGTAGGCTTCACATAGGACTTGAGATATGTTCAGAGAGATGGTTGAGAGGTTTGAGGTGGCTGAGTAGAGGTGGTAGGTGCTGATGAACCAGGTTCTGATGTTTGAACATCAGGATAAAGTGCAGTGTACTTCACAGGATCATAGGTGATTAAGGCTTGTTTGACAGATAAAGGTATTAAGAGGGGTCTTAACACAGCCTTTTTATTATCAGAAGATAATAAATCAGTAAAAGCTCTCTTAGCTATTCTGAAAGATGGAATTAGATCACCAAAATTTTGGGGCTGATTACAACAAAAATTATAAATAAGCTGACAAAATCTTGCAAAATATACAGTATTGCGATCTTCTGTCATCCTATCCCCAATAAAACCTAAGACTGCTCGTGCATAATCAAAATCAGTGAGATTTAGAAGTGCATACCCGATTTGTTGGCTGAATATGGGAATTGCATCAAAATTTGAACATTTGTTGGCGAAAGCTTTGGTAATGCAATCAAAGAAGAAACTCCATTCCCTCCTTATGAAAGATCTCTTCAACTGTCCAAGCTTGGTCAATGTTCCTTCATATCCCAGACTAACCATCATGTGTTGAAGAACTGAGTCATCAACAGTAGAATAAACACAGTCCTCGGGTAGCTGTAATGCCTGTCTAACTATAGACAGAGTCACAACATACTCATTTTCCCCTGATGAAAATATTAAACTTGGGGACCCTTGAGCACCACCATTGTCATATGCTCCACTCCTCCAAAACTCCAGTACTTGAACTCCAGAAATGGATGTAGGCTCAGTTAGAGCAAACCCAATATCAGAACTAGTGAGAAAGTCCTGAATGAAATGAAGTTCAGAGGGTGCCTCTGTCGTGTTAAGTATCACAGAGAAATTATTAGGAACAAACTTTGCTCCATCAAAGAGAATGTCCTTGGGTGCCATTATTTTTGGAAAGAAATCGGTAACCTGTAATGTGTTTGAGAAAATGCCTCTTAAAAGAAAATCGTCAGTAGATGAGAGAGTTGAAAAGTAAAGAGAGAGATAAAATATAAAGGTAAATAAAAGATTTGACAATCTTTGCTCTCTTTTACTTATACACAAAAAGTAACCGTTGAGGACACATGGCAGACATGCATTTATAAGTAGTGGTAAATACCTTGACAACTGTTATACATAGATAAGGCAAAAAGTAATGGGCACGGTAAATAAGGAATAATTACCACCCACTTGCAGTTTTTCAAGGAAAAACCGTTCCCCTTACCTAGATTCCATTAATCAAGGTGAATCAGTTTTAATTTAAACTTGAAACTGTTCCCACTAATTCAAATATTTTACTCTACAATATCAATATTCTGAAAAAAAACTGTGTGTGAGAATGAGTAAAATCAATCAGTTAAGTAAGTACTGATAAAACATTATCAGAACTTAAAGTCAGACACAATTTATACGATCATCAGAATATTTATCAGGATTTATCAATGCGTATCAAAATTTCTCAGAGACAAGATCATAAGATAAAAACAAATTCCATTAATATATCAAAATAATACATTGATGAAATTAAAATTACATCAGAACTTTTACAATCTTGTCCTAAGCTTCTAAACCTAACGTCAACAGCTTTAGTCCTAGCTAAGAAGCCTGACAAAGCTGAGGATGAAGAAGAACAGGAAGAAGACGAGATTAAGTCATCTTCCTCTTCCTATCTTCGACAAACAAGATAGCGAGTCTAATGATTCGCTCTTGCTGACGGATAGCTTCCCGCCTTTCCTCCTCCAATCGATCAAGATGAAGCTGGTAGTCCATCTCGAAGAACAGAAGTCGGTTCAGCACCGCCTGTGGGACAGAGCCCCATATCTCTTCAGGAATGGCAGTTACATGCCACTCCTGCTGCCAGTCGGCGCAGCTTAGCTCCATATGAAAATTTTGGTAATTCAAAAACATGTTGAATCGGATCATGATGTTTTTGAAAAAGAATATGAAGTTAAGATTGTGAGAAAAATTTATGGAAAGGGTAATGTGAAGTGGCTATTTATATAGGCAAGAGAATGCCAGGAGACGCGAAGATATTTAATGCTGACAGATAGAGTTAAGTCTACCTCGTCTCCCTAGACTTGAAGAAGAATAACAGTCATTTGAAAAGGAATGTGCACATGTAACAAGAGTGAACTGTTCAAAGACGAGTGCCATTAGTCCTAACCATAGACTATTAATCTTCCACTTCAACATATTCTAAATTAATCTGAGACTGTTACCAAATTTTACTCACAGATAAGTCAAGTAAAGGGTTAGACTGAAAAAATCAGAACTTAGACCTATACCAGAACTTAACAGTCATCAGAACATAATGTCTTAACTCAAACAAGGAATATCTATCTTAGTAAGTTTTCATACAAGTTCTGAGTTATAGTCTTCAGAACTTAATCATCAGAACATATAACTAGAACGTGTCCTCAGAATTTGTGCAAGGTGACACAGTGACTGTTTGTCTAACAGAACATAGACCACCACAAAAATTTCATCATTCATATGGAGTGATTTGTGTGTGCATTTAGCTAAATAACTAATAAAGAGTAAAGTCTGATTTACTTCAGTACATCTTAGAAATAAGTCATAATTAAAATTTTGCTAAAGAGCTGTCATTATCCTGAAACCTACTGATAAATGAGTTCATGCATGAGTCCACCTCAACTGTTTTTGTGCTAATTTTATGCATCTTTTTAAATTCTATTTTACAGTGGCTTCTCAGTGTAAGTGAGTTACGACTGCTTATCAGAATTTATGCTATTATCAGAGTATTTCTCCAGTAATCATAGAGTGTGAAAAGTCACCAAGAAAATATTTTGCTTTTCTAATGCATATTTACTTAATACCAGCTATGCACTTGGGTCGTCCCATTCACATTTTTACTCTAGATCTCAAAGGAGTACCTGATATTATTCTTTGATTCTTTTTCTTCTTCTTTTGATAAGTGAGGTTTATCAGCACTTAGTACATTCAGCAGTTTTACTAGAATCAGAACTTAAACAGATGAGTAGCATTATTCTAATTTGGGACTTAGTAATAAGATGAATAAAGTAAACTAAACTAAGCTCAAGTATCAGAATTTGCTTGTGTCATAAGATTTCCACAGAAATAATTACTTCTTTCATGGGATCATTTGTTTATTGAAGACTAGTAGGTCAGTATCTAGCACAATTATCCTCATAGGATTGAATGATTACTTAAACAGATATATCACTTATTAGAGTTAAGAGATATATATCAGACAACAGTCAGTACTTAAAAACATTTATCAATTAAGCACAAAATAGACAAAGAGATTAATTCTGTAAATACTGATCATAAAGTCTGATAACATAGAACAAGTTTAAGCAGATTTAGAGAAAGAACCTGAAATCATTCTAAGTTCATTTACCAATCTTGTAAAGGTAGCTTCACACAGTGGTTTTGTGAAGATATCTGCTACTTGTTGATCTGTGGGAACAAAATGCAATTCCACTGTACCTTCATCCACATGTTCCCTGATGAAATGGTACCTGATGCTGATGTGCTTTGTCATAGAGTGTTGAACTGGATTACCTGTCATAGCAATAGCACTTTGATTATCACAGTAGATAGGGATTTTGAAATATGTTAACCCATAATCCAGTAACTGATTCTTCATCCAAAGAATCTGTGCACAGCAGCTTCCTGCAGCAATATACTTTGCTTCTGCAGTTGATGTGGAAATTGACTTTTGTTTCTTGCTATACCAAGAAACCAATCTGCCTCCAAGAAATTGGCAGCTTCCACTTGTGCTTTTCCTGTCAATTTTGCAACCTGCAAAATCTGCATCTGAGTAACCTATTAATTTAAAATCTGATTCTCTAGGATACCATAATCCTAGATCAGCTGTTCCTTTAAGATACTTAAAGATTCTTTTTACAGCTGTTAAGTGAGGTTCTCTTAGATCTGCTTGAAATCTTGCACAAAGACAGGTAGCAAACATGATATCTGGTCTACTAGCAGTTAGATAGAGAAGTGAGCCAATCATACCTCTGTAATCAGTAATATCTACTGAATTACCAGTATCCTTATCCAGTTTTATTGCAGTGGCCATGGGAGTGGATGCACTTGAACAGTCTTGCATTCCAAATTTCTTCAGCAAGTTTCTGGTGTACTTAGATTGACAAATAAAAGTGCCTTCTTCACTCTGCTTGACTTGAAGGCCCAGAAAATAACTAAGTTCTCCCATCATACTCATCTGATATCTTGACTGCATTAGTTTGGCAAACTTTTTGCAAAGTTTGTCATTTGGAGACCCAAAAATGATATCATCAACATAAATCTGGACCAAAAGTAAGTCCTTGCCATGGTTGAGATAGAATAGTGTTTTGTCAATAGTTCCTCTGTTGAATCCACTTTCCAGAAGAAACTGAGCTAAAGTCTCATACCATGCTCTAGGAGCTTGCTTAAGTCCATAAAGTGCTTTATCAAGCCTGTAGACATAATCTGAATGTTTGGAATCTACAAAGCCTGGAGGTTGTTCAACATATACTTCCTCCTCCAATTCTCCATTGAGAAAAGCACTTTTCACATCCATTTGAAAGACAGTAAATTTTTGTGAGCAGCATAAGCCATGAATATTCTTATGGCTTCTAACCTAGCAACTGGTGCAAATGTTTCATCATAGTCAATTCCTTCCTGTTGAGAATATCCTTTTGCAACCAGCCTTGCCTTGTTCCTTGTAATTATGCCATCACTATCAGTTTTATTTCTGAATACCCATTTTGTACCAACAACAGATCTATTCTTAGGTCTTGGTACTAAGGTCCAGACTTTGTTTCTTTCAAATTCATTCAACTCGTCCTGCATTGCTGGCACCCAATCAGCATCTTGAAGAGCTTCTTCCACTTTCTTTGGCTCAGACTGAGAGAGAAAAGAATTGTAAAGACATTCATTAGAAGTACCTGTTCTAGTTCTGACACCTGCATCAGGATTTCCAATTATCAAATTAGGTGTATGTGATTTTGTCCACTTCCTTGCAGATGGAAGGTTTTCTCTAGAACTGGATGCTCCCCCATGATTCATGCTGTCTTCGTTTTCATTTTCTGATGCTCCCCCTGAAACTATGCTCTCTGAGTTGGATTCTTCAGCATTTAGATTTTCAGCACTTTCAGTACTTGGCTTATCAGAACTTGACGAATCAGAACTTGAAGAGCCAGTTGTGTGTTCTGATGCTTCTTGAGATGTGATAATATCTTGAGTATGCTCCCCCTGCATTGGTGCATCTTCCTTTGACGTAGTCACCACAGTTTCAATAACATCAGAGTTTAATCCATCAGAGTTTACAGTATCAGGACTTAGACTGTCAGGACTTAAGGTATCAGAATATGAATCTTCATTTTCAAATCTCAGCTGATCATGATCAATGCAATCTTCAAGTCCAGTGATCTTCTTGTCATCAAAAGAGACATTGATAGATTCCATGACCACTTTTGTTCTCAAATTATAGACTCTGAAGGCTTTTGTGGAAAGTGGATATCCAACAAAGATTCCCTCATCAGCTTTTAGATCAAACTTGGATAGCTGTTCAGGATGAGTCTTGAGAACAAAACACTTACATCCAAATACATGAAAGTATTTCAGATTTGGCTTCTTGTTCTTCACCATCTCATATGGTGTTTTTCCCTGCTTGTTAATGAGTGTTGCATTTTGTGTAAAACAAGCAGTCTGCACAGCTTCAGCCCAGAAATAGGTTGGAAGCTTTGCTTCTTCAAGCATTGTTCGTGCAGCTTCAATGAGAGTTCTATTCTTCCTTTCAACAACTCCATTTTGTTGTGGAGTTCCAGGAGCAGAAAATTCCTGCTTTATTCCATGATTTTTGCAGAACTCTTCCATTATCAGATTCTTGAATTCAGTGCCATTATCACTCCTCAAAATTTTCACAGAATCTTTGATCAATTTATCCAGATGTTTGACATGATCAATCAGGATAGATGCAGTTTCACTTTTTGTGTGCAAGAAATACACCCATGTGTATCTGGTGAACTCATCTACTATGACCAACGCATATTTCTTCTTTGCAATAGACATGACATTCACTGGACCAAATAGATCAACATGAAGTAGATAATAAGGCTCAAGAATTGATGATTCAGTCTTGCTCTTGAATGAAGATTTTCTTTGTTTGGCATTCTGACATGAGTCACAAAGACCATCAGGAGCAAACACTGATTTTGGCAGTCCTCTCACAAGATCCTTCTTGATTAGCTCATTTATCTTGTTGAAATTTAAATGAGAGAGTTTCTTGTGCCAATTCCAGCTTTCTTCAATTGAGGCTCTACTCATCAAACAGATTGCAGAACCATCAGAACTTGTTGAAAGCTTAGCTTCATAAATGTTACCACGCCTGAATCCCTTCAGAACAACTTTTCCTTTAGATTTACTAACTATTTCACAATGTTCTGCAAAGAAATCAACATGATAACCTCTGTCACAGATTTGACTTATACTCAGTAGGTTGTGTTTAAGTCCTGAGACCAGAGCTACATCTTTAATGATGACATTCCCAAGATTGATATTGCCATATCCCAAAGTTTTTCCAATGTTGCCATCTCCATAAGAAACACTTGGGCCAGCTTTCTCCACAAAGTCTGATAGCAGGGCCTTATTTCCAGTCATATGTCCTGAACATCCACTGTCCAGAACTAAAATATTTTTCCTGTTGCCCTGCAATCAAAAAGACCACTAATTATTAGTTTTAAGGACCCAGACTTGCTTGGATCCTTTGGCCTTTTTAGGTTTGTTAACATTTGCAGCGGATTTAGCATCAGATTTTATGTTAACAGTTTTCTTATCAGAACTTATACTACCAGACTTTGAATCAGAACTTACACTAGAAGGAACAACAGAAACTTTCTTTAAAGAAGGTTTTATTTGATAATAATCATAGTACAAACTATGATATTCCTTACAAGTATAAATGGAATGCCATAAACTACCACAATGAAAACAAGGATTTTGTGGTTTGTATCTAACAGACTGACTCTTAACTCCTGATTTTGAAGATAAGGAGTTAATATTCTTATTCTTCCTGCAAAAAGAAGCCAGATGGTTAGAATTTCCACAGTTATGACATGCTTTCCTAGGAGCATCAGGAACAGATTTATAGTTATTGCTTTTATTCACACCTTCCTTTCCATTCCTGTTTTTCCTAGGTGATTTTACCTTGTTTGCATTCTTAACATCTTTCAGCTTATGCTTAAGCTGCTTCTTTGTCATTAAGCCTATGTTAACTTCAGCTGTCTTTTCCTGTTTTAGTTTGTCAGAAGCTAATTCCTTTTTAACTTCTGATTTCTCATTTTCAGATTTTTCAGTTACAAACTTAACAGGTTTTAACTTCGGCTTTTGCTTATCAACCGGCTTAATTTCTACAGTTCCTTTTTCATTTTTATTTTCTCCATAACCTAAGCCCTCTTTCCAGTTTCCACTGCTTAGCAAATTTTGAGTTGTTTTGCCAGAGTTAGTCCAAGTCCTAATAATCTCTCTCTCCTTTTCTAACTCAGTTTTTAGAGATTCATTCATTTTTAGCACTTCATCCCTAACATAAAAAGCATCATCTCTATCCTTCTGAGTTTGATGGAACATGACTAACTCTTTTTCTAAGAAATCATTTCTTTTCCTAAAAGCAAGATTTTCAGAAGTTAATCTTTCACATGTTAAAGTTTGATCTCTATAACTAACAAACATGGTTTTAAGATATCTTCTCAACTCATTAATATCATCAGTATGAAAAGCATAAGTAGTCTGAGGTACCTTTGTTTCAGCAGCTTCAGAACTGCTCTCAGAATTTGATTTATCAGCATTTGCCATCAATGCATAGTTCTCCTCACTTTCAGAGTCTGAGGTGTCTGTCCAGCTTTTCTACTTTGTGACAAGAGCTTTGCCTTTGTCACTCTTGGTCTTCTTGCAATCAGGAGATATGTGGCCTTTCTCACCACAATTATAACATTTAACATTGGCGTAATCTCCTCTGTCAGACTTTCCTCCTCTTCCTTCAGATCTTCTGAAATTCTTCTTATCAGAACTTATGCCTTTCCTGGAAAACTTCTTTCCCTTCCTGAACTTCTTGTATGCAATCTTTGTGATTCCTTTCACCATAAGAGCACACAGCTTCATCATCTCCTCATCAGCATCAGTTTCAGGCAAGCTTTCAGAATCTGAGTCATCATCACTCTCAGAACTTGATGACTCAGTATCAGACTTTATGAAAAGAGCTTTACCCTTGTCTTTCTTTGAGGAAGGTGCTTTGGGGGATTCCTCTTCAGCCTTGAGAGCAACTGTCCTTGACTTTCCTCCTTTCCTCTTGCTTCTTTGTTCCATCTCAAGTTCATGAGTCTTGAGCATTCCATAGATTTCATCAAGAGTTGTTTCATCGAGATTGTAGTTGTCTCTTATTGTTGTTGCCTTCAAATCCCAGCATTCAGGAAGAGCTAACAGGAATTTTAGGTTGGTATCTTCAAGATCATACTCTTTATCAACCAATGACAAATCATTCAAAAGTTTGACAAATCTATCATATAAATCATTCAATGACTCATTAGATTTTGAGTTAAAATGTTCATACTCTTGAGTGAGTATTGTCTTCCTGTTCTTCTTAACTGTTTCAGTTCCTTGACACCTTATCTCCAGTGCATCCCATATCTCCTTGGCAGTCTTACAGTTGATTACCCTGTTTGACATTACATTATCAATGGCACTATGCAGTAAGTGTCGTACCTTGGCATCCTTAGCAATAGATGCTATATCTTCAGCAGTGTAATCACTCTTTTCCTTTGGTACAGTCATTTCATCTTCTTCATCTTGCTCTCGGCTTTTCTTCATAAACCAAGGAGGAAATTTCAAAAAAATCAAGCTACATACCTTCATAATTCAAGAGGTTTGTTTCTTTAGCTTCCATAATTCATAACTAAGACGAGCCATAAGTTTAAGCTCAAGATTCCATGCTTAGCATAGCTAATCAATTCATCAAAGTTCTTGGTGAATAGTGTTTTTCAAGAAACTAAAATTTGTGTTCTTGAAGTTTTGTTTAGATTAAGCTTGGATAAGGACTTTAAGGGTGATTCCAAGCCATTCTCTTGATTCTCCACTCTCCAAGGAAGGTATAACCCCTCCAAACCCTAACTTTATTTGAGTAATTAGGTTTAGTTTTGTTGTTATAATTCATGAGAGGTTTGCTAGTGGTAAATGTAGAGATTAGTTGATTTTGTGAAGTTTTTGGAGTGGTAATTCTTGGATTGTTGATTAATGAACATTAAGTGTAGCTAAATTCAAGTTTAAGAATAAGTATAAATTGTTAATGTTGAGTGTTGGGGCTGTTATGATGTGTTTTGGATGGATGTTGGTTGTAAGATTGATTTGTGGTTGAATTGTGGTGGATTTGGAATGATATAAATTTGGGAAATCGCGTAAACATAGCCGTCGTAATGTCCGATTTACTTTAGAATGCTTTTGTTCATAACATTAGGACCCGAGAACTCCCTGCTAGGTTTTGACCATTGCCATGTTTAGATAGTTCATGTTACGAGCTTCGTTTTGATATGTAGTTCGCTTGATTCCGATGTACGGTTTAGGAGAAACGACCGTTTTAAGTAACGGCGTTTCGCGAACAAAACATTTCCCCTCGCCTTATTTTGAAACCTTGGTTAAAGACCTTAAAGGACTAATTGGAGTATGAAACAATTATGGTAAGAGTGTTAGGCAGTTGGTAAGACACTCATGAAGGAATCGCCTTAAAACTCATAATGGTTAAATTATTAAAAATGGTGGAGCCGAGGGTACTCGAGTAACTTAAGAGAATCAGTAAGCGCAAAACAAGCGTTAGAGTCTAAGTTAGTTAAAGTATAGATTTACAAGTGACTTTGGTTTCATTCCAACTCACATGTTGTTTATAGGTTACCAGACTCGTCCCGAGCCATTTGTAACCCCCAGTCGCTCAGGCAAGTTTTCTATCCGTTATACTGTTGTTGTGATGTATACACTTGTATATGCATTATCTTGTAATAGATGCATGATGGTTATATTAGCAAATTCTTGCGATATATTGTAGCATGTGATATGGTACATATGCATGCCTGTTTCGTATTCTTGCCATATATATCTGTTGGTTCAGTTGATAATACCTATGCTAGAGAATAGCGGTAATTTGCATATACCCTTAGTATAGGGACCCAAAGGTGAAAACATTTTCTAAAACCAGGAGTCGAGGATCCCGAGTAGATTTTATATATATATATTTATATATATATGGTTATAGTTTTCAAAACTATTAATCGAATAAGGTTTATTCGATAACTTTATTTTATTAATGAATATTATCTTGAATATTCATTCGAGGACTTATGACTCCTTTATATTATTTATTAAATATTACTTGGATATTCATTTGAGGATGTATGACTCCTTTATTTTATTTAATGAATATTATTTATAATATTCATTCGAGGTATTATGACTCCGCTTATTATTTATTAATATTCTTTATTTTATTAAAGAATAAGGTTCGATAATCAAACTTACTTTTGATATTCAAATAAAGATATTACTTTCGTATAAGTATATCTTTGATTATTTACTATTCATTTCAAGTATAAGTTTTCCAACTTCTACCTCAATTATTCTTTATGGGAATATTATTTAAAAAATAATATTCAGACATTTCTTTATATTGAGACTGATTTACTTTATTAAATCAGCATTATTCCAAACACTCTTTAAAGTGTTTTCAAGTCTTTAAAATGATTTTCAAAAGTTAGAGCGGATCCCAAAACTCATTTTTAAATTTAAGATCTTCCTTTTAAAAAGGGGATTTAAATACTCGCTCAAAACCGGAGGGATCCGGCTCTGTGGTGTATTTTATATTTACAACAAGGTTGTTGTCTTGATAAAAGAGTTTTTGATTACTTACCCAACACTCGGGAAGTAAAATTCTTGGAACAAGTTAATCCATTAACAGGCATCGCCTGGGAAATATCGGTGAGTTTTCCTTTCCAACTAGATACGACTTCTTGGTGGAGCCGTATCAACAAGTTTCTACTTGGGGAAAGTGGGAACGAGCTTTACGTTTCAGAGTCATGGATTTCATCTGAACTAGGAGTGGCGTAAGTGGTCGAGTGGCGCCGGCCCAGCCTTATTATATTGGCCCAAATGGCCTGGAAGTTCCGCTAAGGCGGTCCATTCCTTAGGAGTTCAGTGTTCGGTTGACAAGTAAATCCGACAGGTTCTCCTCTACATGTAGAAAATGGTGGGGTTGCACTACTACGACTGATCATCGTAAGTGGTCTTCCTGGCGCGGCAAACTCCCGTAATGAGTTCATCATCCAATTGGATATTTCTGCAACACTACCCAGAGCACTTCGATAGAAAGGCTACGGTTGGGAGATTGTTGAGTGTTGGCAGGGTCAAGTTTTCAAAATGATGTTTGCATCAAATGAAGTATCTCATAACTTCATTTTATTTTGATGATATTTTAAAGGTTGAATCTATTCAAGTATTATCTTGTAGTCTCATCTATGTGATGAACTTTTGAACTAATTATAACTTGAACGGTGGTAGTTCAAGTAGTATTTGGAAAAGATATAAGTATATTGGAGTATCTTGTAACTTCATCTTTTAAACTTATATCTAGTAAATGATTATCTTATTCATGTCAAAGATTTTCAGAAAAACGTTGAGACAAGGTTAGATATATGAGATCACCTTGCAACGATAGTTTTATACAGTTATAAACTGGAACTCTGTGTATATTATGCATGGAAGAGGACTTCCAAGATTTTGAAAAGTATATATGTATATATACTGAATATTTTGCGACTTCATCGCATTAAGATATCAAACTTGGTTCATTTCTTTTGACCAAGACTTTCATGAGTACTATGAGAAGGCTCATATACTGTAAATCATTATACATATTATTTTGGTGGGCTTGCTGCTCACCCTTGCTTTCTTCTTTCATCACACAACAACAGATAGAAAAGATGAACAGGACCAAGCTCCCAATTCGCGAGCGGATAGGAAACGTTCCGCAGTTTCCTATAGGCGTTGATGTCGCTGTAGCTGAGGTAGGAGATACCAATAGGCTAGGCTTCAACTTTAGATGTACCAGATTTATGTATATTTATGAATTGTAATAATGGCAAAGAAAATGTAAATTTATTCAGAAACCTTATTAAGGTGTATTGGCATATAATTGTGGAATAAAACGACTTGTGATTATTTTTGGATATTCATCTCTGAGACTATAACTTGTGGTGTGTGTGTTTATTGTGGGGTCACAGTACAGAGTAGTTGATTGTTTATTAAGATTGGGTGTTATTAAGGAAAATGGAACTCGTGACAACCCGCATCCCCGACCCCAGATTTGGGGGTGTTACAGTAAGTAATCAATTCATTTATCAAAACAGCAACCTTGTTGCGAATATAAAATACACCACAGAGCCGGATCCCTCAGGTTTTGAGCGAGTATTTAAATCCCTTCGAAAGGAGGATCTTAAATATAAAAATGAGTTTTGGGATCCGCCCTAACTTTTAAAAAAATCAATTTGAAGTCTCGAAAACATTTTTAAGAATGTTCGGAGTAATGCTCATTTAATAAAATAAACCAGTCCCAATATATTAGAAAATATCTGAATATTATTATTTAAATAATATTCCCATAAAGAATAGTCTTTATAAAAATAATTGAATTAGAAGTTTTAAAACTCATACTTGAAATAAATATTAAATAACCAAAGATATACTTATACGAAAGTACGATCTTTATTTGAATAATCGAAAATAAGTTTGATTATCGAAACATTATTCTTTAATAAGATAAAGAATATTATTTAGTAAATAAGCGGAGTCATAAGTCCTCGAATGAATATTCAAAATAATATTCATTAAATAGAATAAACAGAGTCATAAGTCCTCGAATGAATATTCAAGATAATATTCCTTAAATAAAATAAACTGAGTCATAAGTCCTCGAATGAATATTCAAAGTAATATTCATTAGTAAAAATAAAGTTATCAAATAAACCTTATTCGATTAATAGTTTTGAAAACTATATCTATATATATAAATATATATATAATATACCTGGGAACATCGACTCCCGGTTTTAGAAAATGTTCGCCTTTGGGTCCCCTATACTAAGGGTATACACAACTACTGCTTATCTCTAGCATAGGTATTATGCAATCATAAGCATTGGAATCAACATATAGATATTAAGATTATGAAACAGACATTGTTGTGAATATGTTGTGTACTTGATGATTACCTAAACAAAACATCTAAGTAGATTTTACTTAGTGAAATAATGTAGCACTCGACGGATAAGAATTATAGTCCCGACGGATAACTCATTATAGTCCCGACGGATGATTAACTTATTATCCATCGAGTGAGTAGCTTATGTAATAATAAGTTTGTAGCACAGTGTTGTATGCACCTTTGTATAGAATCTGTAGTAGCATATAAGTCATGTTGAATTTAACTAGATATGCAGAATAGGTTGATTAACTGTACATAAGCAATGTCTTGTAATTCTGTATAAGTGAAATGAAGTCAAGTGCCAAAATAGCTACCAACGGATGATTAACAAAGCTTCGACGGATGATCAAATGACTATCAACGGATGTTTAACATAGCAGTCGACGGATGATCAATTAAGTCATCGACGGATAATCAATTAAGTCATCGACGGATGATCTGAAAGTCGATGGATGATCATATCAAGATTCAAACATCAGTTGAACAGTGAAAGCTGACACACAGCCTTTGAGTTGGATACAAGTACACTGTGGAAGCCCATTAACTGGGTAATAGAGGACAAAAAGCAGCAAAGATCAAGACTGTTAGATTTTATATTTGTTCAATACTTTTGACTTTGTAATCTTGGTAATATATAAACCAAGAGAGTAGCAAATAGAAAAATAACTGAGATAGCTAAGAAACAACAACAGAGAAATCTTTGTAAGCACTATCTTTAGCATTTCCTCTGTTCTTAGCAGTTTTATTTGTGTAAGCAGCTGTGAGCATTTCTGCACACAGAGTCCTCTCGATATATTAAATATATCTCTGGTAGAATTGTTTAAATCCACCAAAAAGTTTTTTAAAGACTCTTGTTTTTAATTACTTATATTTTGATTCATTCAAGTTTACATTCCGCATTGTGCTAATCAAAACAAATATATTCTTAATCGAGTTGAACATTTTTATTTCAAGAAAAAGGTTCAAGAATTCCATTCAACCCCCTTCTGTAATTCTTGCTATATTGTTAAGGGACTAACAATTGGTATCAGAGCAAGCTCTTAATCTACAAAGAGTTTAAAG
The DNA here is from genome assembly GCF_009905375.1 of Apium graveolens. Classification (NCBI taxonomy): domain Eukaryota; kingdom Viridiplantae; phylum Streptophyta; class Magnoliopsida; order Apiales; family Apiaceae; genus Apium; species Apium graveolens. The sequence goes on from NC_133649.1 coordinate 89,377,955, forward strand.
ATCAGAACAATTCAGCAAGATGAACAAGAAAGATGTTGGAGTCAAGATTTCTTTTCTTGATAAAGATAATTACCATCATTGGAAGGTAAAGATGCATCTTCACATGCTTTCTCAAGATGAGGCCTATGTGGACTGAATAGAAAGAGGCCCTCATGTTCCAATGAGAGCTGCAACAGGAAATGAACCATCTGTTCCAAAGCCAAGGCATGAATGGTCTGATCCTGATATTGAACAAGTCAGGAAAGATAAAAAGGCCATGAACATTCTGTTCAATGGTGTTGATGCAGACATGTTTGATAACATCATCAACTGCAAGACTGCCAAGGAAGTTTGAGACACAATACATATAATCTGTGATGGTACTGAGCAAGTAAGAGAAAATAAAATACAGCTCCTGATTCAGCAATATGAGCATTTTCACAATGAAGAAAGTGAGTCACTCATTGACATTTTTAGTAGATTCCAAAAGCTACTAAATGCTCTTAAATTGCATGGAAGAGTCTATCAGACTAAAGACTCCAATCTGAAATTTCTCAGATCTCTTCCAAAGGAATGGAAACCAATGACAGTCTCATTGAGAAACTCACAAGATTATAAGGAGTTTACTTTGGAGAGACTGTATGGCATTCTGAAGACCTATGAGCTTGAGATAGAGCAGGATGAAAGAATGGAGAGAGGAAAGAAGAAAGGAGGATCCATATCACTAGTGGCTGAACTGGAAAAGGAGAAGGAAGTGAAGATGGAAGCTGTGGAATCAACTTCAAAGGCCTGTGAAAGCAAGGGTAAAGGGCTAGCTGCAGAAAGTGAAGATTCATTGAGCCAAGATGACATGGAGGACATTGATGAGCACCTAGCATTCCTTTCAAGAAGATTTGCCAAGCTCAAGTTCAAGAAGAACTTTGGAGCTGCCAAGCCAAATAGAAACATGGTGGATAAATCAAAATTCAAGTGTTTCAAATGTGGCTTGGCAGGGCATTTTGCAAATGAGTGTAGAAAGTCAGATTCCAGTAAGAAAAGATTTGAGTCTGTGGATTATAAGCAAAAATACTTTGATCTACTCAAACAGAAGGAAAGGGCTTTTATTACACAAGAGAATGACTGGGCAGCTGATGGTTTGGATGAAGATGAGGATGTCAGCTATGTCAATCTAGCCCTTATGGCCAAGTCTGATGAAACAGAGACAAGTTCCTCAAGCAATCAGGTAATCACTACAAACCTTGCACATTTATCTAAAGCTGAGTGTAATGATGCAATAAATGACATGTCTACAAAATTGTATTGTAAAAACCCCAATTTTTGGATATTTTTGAAACCCTTATGAATAGTGATTTTGCAGATTATGCTGAATGAGAAAACTTTTCATGCCACACTATGTAGGGGTTCTGTTATTAATCTTCTGGGATATTATTAGTACTCTATATGGTATATAAGTGTATGTAAAGATCGTCAGAATCCAATTCCGAACACTTTGATTTTTTCCGGAAATCCACTAGATATGGAAAGAATTGAGTATAAGGTAACAGGATAAAAAGGATTTAAATTAAAGGATTATAAGAGAGGATCATAAAAGGAATATAATGTATTGAGAAAGGTTAAGGAAACCCAATTAATAAGATCCCGGGTATGATCCCTTAAACGATAAACGAAAACGAAAGTTAAGCGAACCGTATAACAGATCAGCGGTCATTAGACAAACAATTAGGAAGTTAATCAAGGAGGTTAGGGATGATGAGGTCATCCAACCAATAAGGAGGGACAAGTAAGGGATGATGACATAATAAGGTGATGTAAGCATGACATAGGAGGGAAGGAGGTGTGAATGAATGATAACCACACAAAGTTCAAGGTTATTAAGGTAATTAACCACAATCTAAACAAAAACAACCAACCAAAAAACAAATAAAAGCAAAAAAACACAAAAATCTCTCTTTCTCCAAGCTTGCTCTCGGCTTTTCTTCTTTTTCAAAGAAGAAATTTTCAAAAATCAAGTTCCAAGCATTGTTAAATCACAAGGTAATTATCTAAGGTTCCTTGTACATAGATATGGATGTCCTATAAGTTTAAGCTTCTAATTCCTTCACAATCTCTTCCAATAAATCAAGGAAGAAGATGGTGAATAGTAACCTTCAAGAAATAACTTTGGTTTTCTTGATTTTTTATGAAAGTTCAAGGTAGCTTAAGCATAGATCAAGGCTTCCATGGGCATTCCATGGATCTTTCATTGATTAAAAGCTCCAAGGAAGGTATAAAATCCAAACCCTAGCTTTAGTTTTGAGTAATTAGGAATGAATATGATTGATATAGTATATGTGAAGCATGATGCTTGTTTGTTTAAAGTTTGGTTGAGTTTGTAGAGATTAGTGGGTTTTGTGGTGTTTTTGGAGTTGTAAATCTTGATAATTAGTTAAAGAACTTAAGTAAAGCTTTTAGTTCATATGGGGAATAAGTATAAATTGTTAATGTTGATTTGTTGGGGCTGTTATGATGTAGTATGGATGTAGTTTTGATTTGGTTGTGATTGTGGATTGATTGGTGGTTGCATTGGAATGGTATAAAATTTGGGAAATCGCGTAAACATAGCCGTCGTAATGCCCGATTTACCGTAGACTGTTTTTGATCTTAACATCAGAACCCTTAAACTCACTGTTAGCTTTTTACCATTGCCATGTTTGGATAGTTCATGTTACGAGCTTCGTTTTGATATGTGGTTCGTTTGATTCCGATGTACGGTTTAGGAGAAACGACCGTTTTAAGTAACGACGTTTCGCGAACGAAACATTACCCCTCGCCTTATTTTGAAACCTTGGTTAAGGACCTTAAATGACTAATTGGGGTAAGAAACAATTACGTAAAGTGTATTAGGCAGTTGGTAAGGTACTCGCAAAAGAATCGCCTTAAAACCCTTAATGGTTAATTTATTAAAAATGGTGGAGCCGAGGGTACTCGAGCGACTTAAGTAAATCGTTAAGCGCGAAAGCGAACATTAGGACTCTAAATGGTTAAAGTCTAGTTTCTTAAGCGACCAGGGTCTAATTCTGACTTATGTTGTTGTTCATAGGTTATCGGACCCACTCTAAGCTTAAGCCTATCCGGGAGCACTCCGCAAGTTTTTTACCCGTATAACTGTTGTTGTGATGTATATGTGTATATGCATGATCTTGCGATAAATGCATATTTGTTATTAGCAAATTCTTGCGATATATTTTAGCATGTGATATGGTATATATGCATGCCTGTTTCGTATTCTTGATACATATATCTGTTGATTCAGTTGATAATACCTATGCTAGAGATAAGCGGTAATTTGCATATACCCTTAGTATAGGGGACCCAAAGGTGAACTTTTTTCTAAAACCGGGAGTCGATGCTCCCGAGTATACATATATATATATATATATTTATATATATATATATATATGAATAGTTTTTAAAACTATGAATCAAATAAGGTTTATTCGATAACCTTATTTTATTAATGAATATTATTTTGAATATTCATTCGAGGACTTATGACTCCGTTTATTTTACTAATGAATATTATTTTGAATATTCATTCGAGGGCTTATGACTCCGTTTATTTTATTTAATGAATATTATTTTGAATATTCATTTGAGGGCTTATGACTCCGTTTACTTTATTTAATGAATATTATTTTGAATATTCATTCGAGGACTTATGACTCCGTTTATTTTACTATTGAATATTATTTGAATATTCATTCGAGGGCTTATGACTCTGTTTATTTTATTAATGAATATTATTTTGAATATTCATTCGAGGACTTATGACTCAGATTAATTACTAATTATTATTCTTTATTTTATTAAGGAATAATGTGTCGATAATCAAACTCACTTTTGATTATTCAAATAAAGATAGTACTTTCGTATAAGTATATCTTTGGTTATTTAATATTCATTGCAAGTATAATTTTTAAAACTTCTACTTCAATTATTTTTATAAAGATTATTCTTTATGAGAATATTATTTAAATAATAATATTCAGATATTTTCTAATATATTGGGACTGATTTATTTTATTAAATCAGCATCACCCCAAACATTCTTAAAAATATTTTGCGAGTCTTCAAAATGATTTTTAAAAGTTAGAGCGGATCCCAAAACTCATTTTTATATTTAAGATCCTCCTTTCGAAGGGGATTTAAATACTCGCTAAAAACCTGAGGGATCCGGCTCTGTGGTGTGTTTTATATTTGCAACAAGGTTGCTGTCTTGATAAAAGAATTTTGATTACTTACCCAACACTCGGGAAGTAAAATTCTTGGAACAAGTTAATCCATTAACAGGCATCGCCTGGGAAATATCGGTGAGTTTTCCTTTCCAACTAGATACGACTTCTTGGTGGAGCCGTATCAACAAGTTTCTACTTGGGGAAAGTGGGGACGAGCTTTACGTTTCAGAGTCATGGATTTCATCTGAACTAGGAGTGGCGTAAGTGGTCGAGTAGCGCCGGCCCAGCCTTATTATATTGGCCCAAATGGGCTGGAAATTCCGCTAAGGCGGTCCATTCCTTAGGAGTTCAGTGTTCGGTTGACAAGTAAATCCGACAGGTTCTCCTCTACATGTAGAAAATGGTGGGGTTGCACTACTACGACTGATCATCGTAAGTGGTCTTCCTGGCGCGGTAAACTCCCGTAATGAGTCCATCATCCAATTGGATATTTCTGCAACACTACCCAGAGCACTTCGATAGAAAGGCTACGGTTGGGCGATTGTTGAGTGTTGGCAGGGTCAAGTTTTCAAAATGATGTTTGTATCAAATGAAGTATCTCATAACTTCATTTTATTTTGATGATATTTTAAAGATTGAATCTATTCAAGTATTATCTTGTAGTCTCATCTATGTGATGAACTTTTGAACTAATTATAACTTGAACGGTGGTAGTTCAAGTAGTATTTGGAAAAGATATAAGTATATTGGAGTATCTTGTAACTTCATCTTTTAAACTTATATCTAGTAAATGATTATCTTATTCATGTCAAAGATTTTCAGAAAAACGTTGAGACAAGGTTAGATATATGAGATCACCTTGCAACGATAGTTTTATACAGTTATAAACTGGAACTCTGTGTATATTATGCATGGAAGAGGACTTCCAAGATTTTGAAAAGTATATATGTATATATACTGAATATTTTGCGACTTCATCGCATTAAGATATCAAACTTGGTTCATTTCTTTTGACCAAGACTTTCATGAGTACTATGAGAAGGCTCATATACTGTAAATCATTATACATATTATTTTGGTGGGCTTGCTGCTCACCCTTGCTTTCTTCTTTCATCACACAACAACAGATAGAAAAGATGAACAGGACCAAGCTCCCAATTCGCGAGCGGATAGGAAACGTTCCGCAGTTTCCTATAGGCATTGATGTCGCTGTAGCTGAGGTAGGAACTACCAATAGGCTAGGCTTCAACTTTTGATGTACCAGATTTATGTATATTTATGAATTGTAATAATGGCAAAGAAATGTAAATTTATTCAGAAACCCTTTTAAGGTGTATTGGCATATAATTGTGGAATAAAACGACTTGTGATTATTTTTGGATATTCATCTCTGAGACAATAACTTGTGGTGTGTGTGTTTATTGTGGGGTCACAGTACAGAGTAGTTGATTATTTATTAAGATTGGGTGTTATTAAGGGAAATGGAACTCGTGACAGCCCGGATCCCCGACCCCGGATTTGGGGGTGTTACAGAAATGGTATCAGAGCTAAGCGTTATAAACCTCAGAGATGATGTGACGTTAAGATAATAACTAAGATTATAAGAACTCTTGCCAAGTTCATAGTCGGGCTACCTAACGTAGTACTGACAGTTAAAACCCTTATGGGAACCCTTATAAATATCGTGATAGAAGCGTAGTTCATTATCGTATATGGTAGCGGGACACCGAACCCTGAGGTTGAGGAGTAACAGCGCGATGATGTTTTATTACTAATTGGAGATCGGATTGTGGATCCGATAGAGCGTCCTAACGCAGGACCGGATGATGTTGATATTGAGGATGTAACGGTTGAGGATGTTGTCCTAGAAGGGATTGTTGCTGAGGAGGATCCCGTGAAGGATCCTGACAAGAATGAATAAAGGACCATTGAGGAATTGATGACCATGGTTAGGGCAACTCCCAGAGGTAGGATTGGCCGGTCACTACCGGAGGTTCGTTCAAGTTTGTAAAGATAGTAGCCCCTTTAACGCGGCTTACTCGTAAGACTGAGAAGTTCGAATGGACAGAGAAATGCGAGAACAACTTTTAAGAACCGAAGCAAAGGTTGGTGACGTTCCCTATGTTGGCGTTGCCGAATGGAAAATGAGATTTTGTGAAGCGTAGTGACGCTTTGCATAAGGAATTAGGGTGCTTCTTATACAACACAGGAAGGTAATCGCGTACGCGTCAAGACAATTAAGGGAATATAAAATTCGATATCCCCACCCATGAGCTTGGGCTCGTGGCAATAGTTTTGCCCTAAAGATTGGAGGCACTACTTGTATGGAGAAAAGTGCGAGATTTACACAAGCCATAAGTGCTCTAGTACATTTTCACGCAGAAAGAGCTCAACATGCGCCAAATGAGGTGGTTAGAGCTAATCAAGAATTATGATTGGGAGATTCTTTATCATTCAGGGAAAGCCAATGTGGTGTCTGATGCCCTTAGTAAAAAGGAGATACTCAAGATAATAATGTCTTTGGGAGAGTTTATAAGAGATTTTGAGAAAATGGAAATAGAAGTGAAGGTAACCGGAGCCGGTACCGAAAAGCTGTTTGAGATTGCAATACAGACCGAATTTTTGGAAAAGAACATATTGTGCTAGAAAAAGTGATGAATGAAGGCAGAGAGTCAATGACTGGAGAAGAGATCCATACCGAGAAAGATGATAAGGGGATAGTGAGGTGTTCCTACAGAAATTGAGTTCCAAAAGTTCAAGAGCTTAAGGATGAGAACTTAGATGAGAGCCATAGTTTGAGGAATAAGATTTAGGGCAAACCCGGAATGTGATAGTCAGGGAGGTTGCCATCAAGAAAGAAAGAACCCATAACATAATAGAGTGGAAAATAAGGTTTTTAATGTATAAGATAACCCCGATTATGGGAGAAGGTTGAAACATTTCATACTAAGGAAATAGAAAGTCGAGTAAGGAAAGGAGACCCGAGACGGTACTCCTATACGGCAATTTATGGACCTGTCTAGACAGAACTTAGACTATTATCCCCAACCACCACCTTGAAGAAACAATGCGGTAGGAAATTCTTTCAGGACCTTTAAGTCTCTAAGCTCTCAGAGTTCCAAGGAACAGGTTGACCTAGTCGAGGCAAGAGCCTGGCTAAAGGAAATAGAGGAATCATTTGAGATTCTGAATGATTGACGAACCACAAAAGACTGTTTTTGTCACTTACCATCCTAAGAGAGAGACCACCTGCTGGTGAAAGACCAAGGAAGGCACGGAGCAAGAGATTATAATAAACTGATTTAAGTTCAGTCAATTGTTTTTAGGAAAGTACTTCCCAAGGTTATGGAGATAGTGTAAAAGCTTTGGAGCTAGAACAAAAGCGGATGAGTATGATGAATTATGAATCTAAGTTGTAAAAGTTGTCAAGATTCGTTCTGAGGACACGAATCCAGAATGACGGGATGTTTGAAATCAATACTTATGTTGTGTTGGTTTATGAAATAAGGATAAGAGAAAGGAAAATAAAAAGGAATTGAAGTGGAAAGGAATATAAAGGCAAGAGAGTTTGAGGAATGATAAGGGAGTTGGGTATGAGGAAACCCTAAAGACTCGTAGTAATAGAAATAGAAAAGTATGTAATCGTCAGGATGAGGGTGATTCACCATGAGTTAAATTGATGGTTGAAGGTATAAGAGATACATATATTTCATCCAAGGATTCGAGGAAACCTTGAGATAATTCGAAGGATAAATAATGAGACGCGGATAGACTGAGGAGACAAGAAAGTAAGAAATTAAGAAAATTGGATGAAGGAAGTGACCTTCAAGAAGGCGAAGTGTAAGACCAGTGGCATGATACCCAGAAAGGGAGACGCCAGGTATGAAAAATATCCCAACCTTGAGATGAATGTTGAGATAAACAACAAAAGTAAATAAGGAATTATTAAAAAGAAGTTCGCGTTAAACACGACCAATATCTTCCAGAACATCCTTGTTATCGTTACCGAATTAGGCAAGAAAAGCGGATAACCGTTGTTATCTTTTGGAGGCCATATTGATTGACCTCATTTTGAATACAGATGTTATTGTGAAAATTAGGCATATACTATCGAGGTGGGAATGATTGAATAAGACACGCTTATCAGGGATATATGACTTGAGTTATCCATGGAAGGATGCAGGTACCTTTTAAAGGTGGAATTAAGGATAGAACATCGGTAACTTAAAATGAATCCTTGGGGAATGCATAAAGGTTGGCATTTCACCCTTAATAGGGATAGTATGAGTTTTGACAGTATGAATTGGAAAGGATTAAGGTAATAACAACCTGTAAGAATCAGTGGAGAAATTTTTCAGAAGTATATAGACAATGATTCTAGTATTAATAAATGGTATCTTGATATGCCCTGTATCTAGGGAATACAGGAGGAACGATTCAAGGATAACCTTAGAGGTTTTACAAGGAGAAAGGTAAAATTCAAAATTCTCAAGAATAGAAATGTTGATAAAGGAAATATGACGTAATTATAATGATGCCAAGTGAGGCACGTGTTAAACCACGAGAAGGTATGGATCGAACCAGTAATGGTCGAAATTGTTCAGGGTAATTAGGACTTAAGATAAAAAGATGTTCTAATTATGATTGAGAGTCAGTCGTGACAGTGATTAACCTCTAAAGACTGAGGCAATAACTTATGGAAAAATGGTAATTTTCTTTTACTCATCAGATTTTAAGGAAAACATCTTCACATAAGCTGTGATTGAAATAAGGTGGAAAATTTATTTGGAGGTGGTTAAAATGACATTGACTGTAAGGAAATTTTACTATCAGGAAAGGCCAAAGAGGTGGCCGACACTTTAAAGGTAAGAGGATAAATATAGGCGCTTGTGCCAAAGGAATACAGTGATGATGGTTAAAGCTATGCAGATTGTATTATGGTTTGGAAGATTGACATTCCTTCTGATGACTGTGCAATACCCAACCGTAATAGTAGTTGGTAAAGGTTTAATTCGTGTAATCGCCATGAGAGGGCTATCTATCTCAGAAGGTACTATTTTGAGAATAATCCAGGACCATATTTTAAAAAGGACTAAATGAACCTTGAGTTAAGTCTTCTATTTAAGGCATACGAATAAGAATGGTATTCACCTGCTATCGTTGCTTTGACTGAAACTCTTCTGCAATTTTATCTGCTTCATGTCATGTATGTATGTCAGGATCAGGAGTGTTCTTCATGAATCAGGAATGGTGATTATGTTACCTCCTTAGAAGGATTTGATACGACATGTATGGACTCCGTATGGTTAGATATTAAGATTCATGGAACGTGAATGACGACAGTAGGTCAGTAGTGGACCATAGTAATGCAGCAATGATTCTGCGAGTAATGAGCTGATTACAACCGTGAGAGTTGTATTGGAATGGATGTTGAGTTTGAGTACCACTAATCGGGTCGTGGTAGTGTATAAGTTATCATTAATAGACTAATTAAGTAGAGTATCTACCTATTGAATATTTATTCCCTCTTATGAAAAGGGAATCGTATTACTATATGAGGAAGGTTGCGGTGCAAGCATAGGATTCTAGTAACGATGATGTCTAGAATGAGATCCCAGATTCGATTTTCGATATCGAGGGAGTTTCAAAGGTGATTGTGTATAAGCTCGAGGAAGAGCATGGGTCCATAGAATGATGGACGGAATAGCAAAAATATTTAAGCATGCGAAATGCGATGCGATAATACTTGATGTTGATATATATACACATATGTTTTGTTCTCCTATGACAAACCTCTATAATTCAGAGGTAGGTTCCAAGCCAGATATTTTGTGGCAGTATATTTTTTTTTCATATATACAATTCTCTTCAATTCGTTCTTTTCTCTTCTTTTCATTTCATATAAGCTGAGAAGAACAACCCTTCCAGAAGGGTAGGTAATGCCGAATGACTATCTATATGTGTGATAGAAGCCTAGTAGGATACCACATGTTGTTTAATTGCTTGTCAAGTACTAAAGGCTGGCCACCTTCTGTACTAACTATGCAATAGAACAAGTGTTCATGATCATAGTGATCTCTCAACAAATTCCTTTACTTCTATATGATGGATCAAGCTTCCAAAGATAGAAGCAGCTGAAAAAGGAGTAGTAAAGTTATGGTGGTATTCGGAATGGAAACACGTTCGTGATACTAAGGTTGACGCATTTATTAAAAGGTTATAGAACGCTAACGAGCAAAAGTATAACCAGTATAATATTAGGAACGGAAGGTAGTAGAGATTACGAACTGGAAAAGAATGGGTATTGAGAAGCAAAAGCTCTAATGCTAAAAGCTATAATGAGAGTCGGTGCAATAGACTTGAAAGAAATTGGAATGATCACTTAACACGGATTGAGTTTTCTTACGACAATAGATCATATGTCAGTATTGAGGTATCGCCTTATGAGATCCTTGAGGGAAGACAATGTCGATCTCCCTTATGTTAGGATGAAGTTATAGAGCGCAAGATGCTCGGACCCGCAGTAGTCCAAAGGACCAGGGATATAATAGATCTAATCAGAGGACGGCTGGTAGTAACCCAAGATGGACATAAGAGGTATGCTGATTTGACTCAAAAGGACAAAGAGTATGAAATAGGGGACCTAGTAATGTTATAGGTATCCCTTGGAAAGGATTGATGAGGTTCGGAAAGAAAGGAAAGCTAAGTCTACAATTTGTTGGACCCTTGGATATACTAAAACATATTGGGAAGTTAGCATACGAGCTAGCCCTACCCCCGAACCTGTAGCAAGTTCATAACGTGTTCCACGTATCAATGTTAAGGAAGTGTAATTCGGATGCCAGATAAATAGGGGCATATGAGCGCATAGACATGCAACCCGACGTAACCTATATGGAGCAACCAGGAAGGGTTATAGAGTGAAAAGGAACAAGTGCTTAGGAGAAGGGTTATCAAACTATTCAGAGTTTGATGGAAGAACCACAATGTGGGAAAATTTACTCGAGAGTTAGAAAGTGCAATGCTAAGAAAGTATCCCTATTCATTTTCTATCTGATTCCGGGACGGAATCCTTTTAAGGAGGGGAGACTGTAATAACCCCAATTTTTGGAAATTTTTGAAACCCTTATGAATAGTGATTTTGCAGATTATGCTGAATGAGAAAACTTTTCATGCCACACTATGTAGGGATTCTGTTATTGATCTTCTGGGATATTATCAGTACTCTATGTGGTATATAAGTGTATGTAAAGATCGTCAGAATCCAATTCCGAACACTTTGATTTTTCCCGGAAATCCACTAGATACGGAAAGAATTGAGTATAAGGTAACAGGATAAAAAGGATTTAAATTAAAGGATTATAAGAGAGGATCATAAAAGGAATATAATGTATTGAGAAAGGTTAAGGAAACCTAAGTAATAAGATCCCGGGTATGATCCCTCAAACGATAAACAAAAATGAAAGTTAAGCGAACCGTATAACAGATCAGCGGTCATTAGACAAACAATTAGGAAGTTAATCAAGGAGGTTAGGGATGATGAGGTCATCCAACCAATAAGGAGAGGACAAGTAAGGGATGATGACACAATAAGGTGATGTAAGCATGACATAGGAGGGAAGGAGGTGTGGATGAATGATAACCACATAAAGTTCAAGGTTATTAAGGTAATTAACCACAATCTAAACAAAAACAACCAACCAAAAAACACAGAGTAGTTGATTATTTATTAAGATTGGGTGTTATTAAGGGAAATAGAACTCGTAACAGCCCGGATCCCCGACCCCGGATTTTGGGGTGTTACATGTATCATTTGCGTGTTACACTTAAGTCCCTCACTAAAGAAAATGCTAAAATCAAAGAAAACAACTTGTTTTTGAGTGAGAGGAATAATGTGCTTGAGTCTCAGTTTGTTGAGTTTGAGAAACTAAAAATTGAGTGTAGAATTGCCAAGGAGGAATTAACTGAGTCCTTGAAAAAGGAAGAAATTTTAAAGAAGCAGCTCGATCGTGAACAGAAGGTGATTAAAGCATGGAAAACATCCAGAGATGTTCATGCTCAAATCACCAAGGTTCAAGGAATTGAGTCTTTTTGTGATGAAGCCTGGAAAAAGAATAAGGAGAAACTAGAACCTATTTTGGTAGATGGATTGCTGACAGATGTAGACTCGACGGATGATGAGGACTATCCGTCGGATAACAAAAAGTGTTATCCGTCGAATGATAAAAATCCTCATCCGTTGGCTGTGAGCAAACCCATCAGCAAAGCCAAATTAACCAAGCTAAATGAAAAGTATGGGTCTGTTTCTAAGAACTTTATTTCAGGAGAGTCAAGTCAAGCCAAGAAAGGGAAGAAGGCTAATGTTGGTCACATGACTGTCAAACAGTTAAGTGACAGACTTGAGAAGATAGAGGTAAAAACAGAGACTAAAAGGAAAAACAATAGGAATGGTAAAGTAGGGATTAACAAACATAATAACTACACACCTGACAAATATGCTCCTAGAAAAATCTGTGTCAAATGTTGTAGTGTAAATCATTTGTCTGTTAATTGCAAATCTGCCATGGCTACTCCCATGTCTGTTCAGCCTCAATTCTCTAACATAAATGCCATGCCTCCCATGCCTGTTAATGCTATGCCTACACAGAACATGAATGCACAGTTTGCTAATATGCCATTTGCACCTAATCCATATTATGCTGCATACAATATGCCTCAAATGCCATTTAGCATGCCTTACTGGAATAACATGTTTGCACCAAGCATGCCATTTCCTGTTAGCCATAACATGCATGATAATTCTGTTGCATCTAGTGGTTTCAAAGGCCCAACCCAAATGACTAAGGAAGAATCTGAAATTCCTAAGTCAAATGAGTTAAGACCTAAGAAACAGAAGAAGAAAGCTAACAAGGCAGGACCCAAGGAAACTTGGGTACCAAAATTAACTTGATTTGATTTTGATGTGTGCAGGGAAATAGAAGGAATCTTTGGTACTTGGATAGTGGTTGTTCAAGACACATGACTGGTGATTCTACCCTTCTCACAGTGTTTGAAGAGAGAGCTGGCCCAATTATCACTTTTGGAGATGACAGCAAAGGTTATACTGTGGGATATGGCTTGATTTCAAAGGACAATGTCATCATTGAAGAGGTTGCCTTAGTAGATGGTCTCAAACACAATCTGTTGAGTATCAGCCAGCTTTGTGATAAAGGCAACTAAGTAACCTTCAACAAAGAAACCTGTGTTGTGATTAATATTAAAAAAAACAAAGTGGTTCTCACTGGTGTGAGAAGAGGAAATGTGTATCTAGCTGACTTCAACTCAACTAAAGCAGAATCTGTAACTTGTCTTCTCAGTAAAGCAAGTCAAGATGAAAGTTGGCTATGGCACAAGAAACTATCCCACTTGAACTTCAAGACCATGAATGAGCTAGTAAAGAAAGAGCTAGTTAGAGGCATTCCTATGGTGGAGTTTACAAAGGATGGACTGTGTGATGCCTGCCAAAAAGGGAACCAGATTAAAGCATCATTCAGGATGAAACTTGATTCAGCAATTGAAGAGCCTCTACAACTGCTTCACATGGATTTGTTTGGACCAGTCAATATATTGTCAATCTCAAAGAAAAGATTTTGTCTAGTAATTGTAGATGATTTCTCAAAGTTCTCTTGGACCTATTTCCTAAAGTCCAAGGATGAAGCTAGTGAAATCATCATCAATCACAAAAGGCAAGTTAACAATCATCCTGATTTCAAAGTTAGAAGAATCAGGAGTGATAGTGGAACTGAGTTCAAGAACTATGTCATGAGAGCATTTTGTGAGGAAAATGGAATCTTGCATGAGTTCTCAGCAGCAAGGACTCCACAACAGAATGGAGTAGTGGAAAGAAAGAATAGATCTCTTATTGAAGCTGCAAGGACAATGCTTGAAGAATCAAAACTACCAACATACTTCTGGGCTGAAGCTGTAAACACTGCATGCTACACTCAGAACATCTCTCTGATTAATCAAGCAAGATGCATGACACCTTATCAATTGTTCAAGAACAAGAAGCCAACTCTGAACTTTCTTCATATCTTTGGCTGTAAATGCTATATTCTGAGAAATCAAACTGATCAAAAGGGGAAGTTTGATGCTAAAGCAGATGAAGGAATTTTTGTTGGATATGCTGTTGGTAAAGCATATAGAGTCTACAATCTAAGAACCAACATTGTTGTTGAATCTATACATGTTGTGTTTGATGATAGAAAGATTGAAGGACTAAAAGATGGAGATTACCATGAGAGCCTCAAATTCGACAATGTTGAGATGGTCAGTGATGAAAGTGATGATGAGAGTGATCAAGAAGCAGTGTCTAGGGATAATGCAGACAAATCTACTACAAATGAAGCACAAAACTTAACATCTGTCGAGTTACATAACGCTTCATCCGTCGGAAGGCAACTGTATTATCCGTCGGAAGACAACCTGCCTCATCCGTCGGTACTCAAAATTCACCATCCGTCGGGTTATCAAAAGGAGCAGGAAGTCAAGGCAGATCACCCACAGAAAGCACCCCAATCTCAAATCAAAGATCCACAAACTCAGGGGGAGTTTCTAGCAATCAAAACTCAATCACACATCAAGACAACATTGAGGTCTCTTCATCTAGGGCTAATCTACCTCAACCAAGAAAAATGGACAAAAGATCACCCCTTTGAACTGATTATTGGCGATGTTTCTTCCAGAGTTCAAACCAGGAGAGCAACTCAAGAAGATGTCCTATACAACAGCTTCCTGTCTAAGGAAGAACCAAAGAAGGTAGAAGAAGCCTTGTTAGATCCTGATTGGATTTTAGCTATGCAGGAGGAGCTAAACCAATTTGAAAGGAATAAAGTAATGGAAGCTGGTACCCAAGCCTACAGGAAAGAATCCAATAGACACCAAATGGGTATTCATAACAAGATGGATGAAAATGGCATAGTAGTAAGGAACAAAGCAAGATTGGTTGCTAAAGGTTTATTGTGAGCAAGAAGGAATAGATTTTGATGAAACATTTGCTCCTGTTGCAAAGCTTGAAGCCATCAGAATCTTCTTAGCCTATGCAGCCCATGCCAATTTCAAGGTCTATCAAATGGATGTCAAAAGTGCCTTTCTGAATGGAGATTTGGAGGAAGAAGTGTATGTAAGTCAACCTCCTAGCTTTGAAGATCCAAATTTCCCAGAGTATGTCTATTATCTACTGAAAGCACTTTATGGACTGAAGTAAGCACCTAAAGCCTGGTATGACACTTTATCAAAGTTCCTTTTGGAAAATCACTTTACAAGAGGTACTGTAGATAAAACTTTATTTTTCAGAAATGTGAATGGCTCTAGCATACTTGTTCAAATTTATGTAGATGATATTATTTTTGGCTCTACAGATGAGAAACTCTGTAAAAAGTTGCTAAACTGATGCAAAGCAAGTATGAAATGAGTATGATGGGAGAACTAACTTACTTTCTTGGTTTACAAATTAAGCAAGTTAGTGATGGAATATTCATTAGTCAAACTAAATATATTTTTGATCTTTTAAAGAAGTTTGATCTAATGGATTGCACATCTGCAAAAACTCCCATGGCCACTGCAACTAAGCTTGAACTAAACAACTACTGAAAAGTCTGTGGATATTTCAGTATAGAGGCATGGTTGGCTCACTTCTATACTTAACAGCTAGTAGACCAGATATAATTTTGCTAAGTTTATGTGCTAGATTCAGGCTGATCCTAGAGAGTCTCATCTGATAGCTATTAAGAGAATTTCAGATATCTCAAAGGAACACCAAACCTTGGCATTTGGTATCCTAGAGATTCTGGTTTTGATCAACTGGTTATTTCAGATGCAGGATTATGCAGGTTGCAGAATTGATAGAAAAAGCACAACAGGAACCTGTCAATTTTTAGGAGACAAGCTTGTGTCCTGGTTCAGTAAAAAGCAAAATTCAGTTT